>NW_012117488.1:13034165-13046609 GCF_000951035.1 Colobus angolensis palliatus | reverse complement strand
ACTAGAAGCAGAGGAATCAGCTGAGTCACACTCTGCCCAGACTTCTCACCCTCGGAAACTATGAGGTAATGAATTATTTATGTGTATGTTAATCAGTTAAGTTTGTGGTGACTATTATGACAGCAATACAAAATAAATACCACACTCCCTTCTTAAAACACACACACACACACACAATGACAGCAATACAAAATAAATACCACACAAGTTTGAAAACCACTGCTGTGAATAATCATTAATTGTCATTATCATTTGTTCTGTTGATGGTATACAGTTGGAACCACACGAATGAAAAAATTTCCTGGATCGACGTGCTTGTTCATGCCAGCTTCTGTATAAAGTAAGAATATAGCACAGCACAGCACGTGGAAATCATGGTTAGTCCCATTCTTTGGGAGTTCTGACGTTTATAAACATTTAACTGAGATAGACCCAGGGTTAATGACAGATCCATCTTCTTTCTAAATGTGCAACTTGGTTAAATTTATTTAAGCTTTCCTTGGTAAGAATTCTTCTTTGTAGAATGAGGTAGCAATAGCCACCCAATAGAATTGCTTTGAGGATAAAATAGATAACATATACAATAAGCCTGACATTTATTTGGTACTCAGTAATGACTAGCTCTTTCTGTAAAAGCAATAGAAACCACGTTTTGGAAGCAGGTATAACCAGTGAAGACCATTGTCACATGTCTCTTTCCTTAGACGCAGAGTTGGAGATGGGTTCTTGAACATGTGATTCATTTCAGGGCAAAGACTATAAGGGAAGCATATTAGGGCAGGAGAGATGAAGATGTGAATTCGAGTGGAAACAAGTGTCATCCTGTTCCCACGGGGAAAGCTTCACAGCTCAAGCTGAAGTCAGGGCCAGCCATTGACTCACCAGTCATTGGACTCGGAAGGGGAGAAAAGACAATTATCTAGGGAAAGGGCCGCTGTGCATTGGGAGCAAGCAACACTCCCTGCAGCAGGTACCCCAGGCACAAAAGGGTATCTGTGTCCGACACTTAACAACCCACAACAATTATTCCATTTCCAAAGTAAGTCTCTGGCTTGTTTTTCACTTGAGGGCCAAACCCAGCAGGTATCACTCAACACTCTGCCTTATACAATGCATAGCTTCAGCAATGGAATTATTATTATTATTATTATTCATTTTTTATTTTTTGAGATGGAGTTTCCCTTTTGTTGCCCAGGCCAGAGTGCAATGGCGCGATCTCAGCTCACCACAACCTCCGGCTCACCATAACCTCCGCCTCCTGGTTTCAAGTGATTCTCCTGCCTCAGCCTCCCAAGTAGCAGGGGTTACAGGCATGTGCCACAATGCCCGGCTAATTTTTTTTTTTTTTTTTTGTATTTTTAGTACAGATGGAGTTTCTCCATGTTGGTCAGGCTGGTCTTGAACTCCTGACCTCAGGTGATCCACCCGCCTTGGCCTCGCAAAGTACTGGGATTACAAATGTGAGCCATTGCACCTGGCCAGCAATGGAATTAGTACAACTCCATCTGCCTAGGGGCTCAGCCTTTCTCTCTGTGCTTGTGAGGTTTAGCCATGAATCACCCATATGGAGATCTAGATTTGTATGGAGTAGCAGTCTCTGCTAAAATAATTCTATTTTTCCTTGGAAAGTTAGGACTGGAAGCATTCTCTGATAATTCTGTTGTCAGTCTTTAGAAATCAATTACAAAATGCACTGATTCATTGATTATTTAAATTAAGAGAGAAACTCTAATATAGCTTTCTTTTTCCTACATGTGAATTTGATCTTTACTTTAAACTCATCTTCCTCATCCTACAGTGATTGTCCAATGTCATCCTGCCTCATTCTGCCTGGATAAATATAGTTCCTTAGATTCCCACATTTAGACCTCTAGTGGAGACATTGTATTAAATGTAATGTGAGAATACTGTATAAAATTATACAATAGGATATTTTTCCTCAATGTTTCTCCAGCCCCCATCTGTGCCACTTTATCCATATTATATAACCCACTAATTTGCTAGGTTTGCCAAAAATTCTGTTAACCTTTATTTCTTTCTGTAGCACTGTAAGTTTTGGACTTTGCCTGTTAATTCAAACTGGTCTGAAGTCATATTCTTCCTGCATTCTAAAAATAGACTGGCTAATTCAAACTAATGTGTTAATGGCTGAGAAGTTTCAGTGCATTATTTCAAAGAGATAGCATCTGTATTTGCCATTTTCCATTACCTCAAAGCATTACAGTTATGAGAATCACAAGTATTACAAAGATCTCTGAGTGAGATATAGATAGGTGGACTAACGCTCAAATAATAACATGTAAGTGATTTTCCTTTCTTTATTTATTCAATAAATACATATTCTAGGTATTTTCCTAGTTCATTTAAAGACTCTGGGGTCCAAAGAATTTGATAACCATATGAAGGAAAACAATGGCCCTTTCTTTGATCAGGCAATGGTGGTATTAGATATTTTCTGAAATCTAAAATAATATTCCAATATACGCAATGACCAATGTCAGCCACACTAAGCAGAATCAAACAGTTAATTTCAGAAGGGAATTATTCCCTTTAGAAGGGAATACAAAAACAATTCTCAGGTCATCCCATCTCTCAAAATACCTTCACAGTGATTGCTAGAATTATAACCTGTGGTTACTTGCATCTTTTTTGACACTTAGCACAGAACAGTGTGGTGCCACTGATGAAAACACCACCTCGAATCTGCTTCTCAATCAGTGCTGTGCTGGATTTCTATGGAATCACGTCAGTTTTAGGAAGAGTACATCTTTTAGCTGTTGAGCTGAAACTAATTAATGTAATGCATAGAACTTGGAAGGGAGTGAGTTCTTTGTCCTCTGGTGTCTTTTCTTTATTAAGGAGTTGGCATCAATTACTTCTGAAAAATTTTAAACCACATTGTGAAAATTTGATAATAATTTTTTTCAGGCAATTATCAAAATATCAGAGACAAGCAATATGCAATAAGAAAATGTTATTGTTTTACTTTTTATTTTATTTTTTTTAAATTTTTTTTTGAGATGGAATCTCGCACTGTCTCCCAGGCTGGAGTGCAGTGGTGTGATCTCGGCTCACTGCAAGCTCTGCCTCCAGGGTTCACGCCATTCTCCTGCCTCAGCCTCCTGAGTAGCTGGGACTACAGGCGCCCACCACCATGCCCAGCTAATTTTTTTGTATTTTTTTAGTAGAGATGGGGTTTCACCATTTTAGCCAGGATGGTCTCGATCTCCTGACCTCGTGATCCACCCGCCTCGGTCTCCCAAAGCTCTGGGATTACAGGTGTGAGCCACTCTGCCCAGCCAGAAAATTTTAAATAGAATAGTATTGTCATAGATAAAGTCCACACCTAGTGATTTAAATATCTTATTACCATATTGAGTATTTCAATGGCATTTTGCAATATTTTTCAACAATACAGAGAAGCAAAATGCTTTAGTCAATAATTGTTTAACAGGAATGTTACTGGATGGAAAGTCTTGACTGGAGTTATCCAGGTTTTTGGCATGTTGAATAAAGAACTGAACAAAATGCACAAACAAAACAACAAAAGAACGAAGCAACAAAAGCACAGGCTTATTGAAGTGAAAGTACACTCCACAGAGTGGGAGCGAGCTCGAGCAAGCAGCTCAAGTGTCTGGATTGCAATGTTCTTTAGGGTTTTTCTTAAGCTAAAAGAGTTTGGTAACATCCCTACATACCCTTTAGTGGCCTCCAGTTGGTTACACCCCATGTGAATGAAGGATTGGCCTGTGACTAATCAGAAGTATTTCTCATCTGTGATGTAGGGGAGAGGAGGTTTTGTAGAGGGAGGAGCCTCTGGACCCTTGTCACTTGGGCATGGAAAAGTGGGGTTTTCCTTTTGGTCTAGTTTCAAGAAATCAGCTGCAGGTTGGCCTTAGGTTCCCTGTCTCCAGAACCTACTCTGCCTCAGGAGCATTTCAGAAGGAAAAAAAAAAACAAACAAAAAACAGCAAAATGAGAACTTAATTCTGTGAGATTGGTATTTTATGAAAAGAGTGGTAAACTAGTCAAGTAAGTAGCTGGAAGTTATGTAGGTGCAAATGAAGCCACTCTTATGAGATGGATCCCAAATGTGTACAGAACACTGTTATCTTCATAATGTTCTCAATATTGACCACGAAGAGCACAGAACAGTTGTGTGGTTCCAGATCTGTATGTATTCAGTCAACCACCATTTGGTTTGTCTTTCTGAAGCCAAAATATTGTTGAAGTTGTAAGCTTCAGGGCAGCTAACTTCATCCCCAAGTACAGTGATAGAAAAGGTGAATTGAGTATTGAGTCCCTGTGATCTTCTCTTGTGGTAATCTTTAGAGAGCTGAGATGATCTGGATAGTTTAGATATTTCATTTTATGTAGTAAACATTTGCTCTCATGAGTCAAGTTTTATGATATTATAGACAAAAAAGAATGCTTAAATGTCATTTACAAGATACAAAATTTATTTGATTAAAAATCTTTATTGGTATGCCCTGGTATGCTAACACAGGGAGCCACCTAGAACATGTTCAGTGCAAGTGGCAGACTTCCTGAATGCTCACCAAGTATCCATCTGGTTACCTCATTGTTTCTGCCTCCTTTGTAGGAAGCCCTCAGTTATATAATGAGTTTCAGCCAGTAAAGTGTCTTTGGAAGCGACCTGTGTCCCCTGGGAGCAGAGGGGTAGGTAAGAGTCAGTGTACCTCTTAAATATTTCTTATGCCTTTCTACACTGGCCTTGGAGTCCACATGTTCCAGAAGACATCACAAAAATATGGAGGAACCCTTGCTAAATGCCATCAAATGGTGAGAGAGTTGAGAAATACACATATGGCACTAAGCCACTGAAGCTTCATGGCCTGTGTGTAGAGCTAAGATAGGCTATCCTGATAAATATTAAAGTGAATGAATCAAGTTATAAGGAGTATATAGCAGATTTTATATAATCTAAGTTTAAAAATGTCCTTAAAGCATAGATGTAAACCTGATGATAGTGCTGACAATGAGTCTGTGGAAAGCCAGGGATTAAGAGTGGACGGAATGAAGGGCCAGTGAGGAAGAAGATGAGAGACTTCCATTTTTACTTTTATACGAACCAATAAATGTCTTCTTTTGTGATGAACACAATTTACTTTAATATATTTAACCTATATTTTTACTGGGAAGAACTTGGATATTATTTATTTACATTTTTAAAATTTGTAATTATTATAGATATAAAATAGGTATACATTTTTGGGGGTACACATGAAATTTTCATATCAACATACAATGTGTAATGATGGAGTCAGGGTAATTGGGATATCCATCAACTCAAGCATTTTTCATTTCTTTGTGGTAGGGACATTACAATTCCACTCTTTTAGTTATTTTCAAATATATCATACATTGTTGTTACCTATAGCTGGCCTATTGTGCTACCCAATACTAGGTCTTCTTCCTTCTGTCTACTGTGCTTTTGTGCCCCTTAACCAACCTCCTTTCATCCCCCTCCCCAGTGCCCTTCCCAGGCTCTGGTAACTATCATGCTACTCTTTATGTCCTTGAGTTCATTTTTTTTAAATCCCCCACATATGAGTAAGAACATGTGATACATTTAATCTAATTCAACAGTTTCTCATCGCCATTATTATAATAGTAAAAATGCAAATATTATCTGACTAAATCATGCATTTCAGATGCAAGGGATTAGAAACTTTCTATATTTCAAAGGTCCAAGCAGAATTAAACAACCTGATGAATGAAAACTAGGTAATATCTACAAATAACAGAAAACCTAACAAAGAAACAGAATACTGAGACTTTGAAAAAATGTTTTAGGTCATTCCAAAACAATTAGAATACTTGAACGTCTATAAATTCAAAAAGAAGGTGCATTTCCTGAACCTTAACAGAGACAAAGAAGTTTTTCAAAACCATAACCCAGGCTAAGAGCAGTGAATGGCTCTGTTGCCTAAATGGCTCAGTGTTTAAATAATGAAAATGAAAATCTGTTTTAGATTTTATGTTCCTAAAACTCAGGTTTTGAAAATTCCAAAAAGCATGTGAGGCCGAGAAGAAAATGCACACATGCTTGTCTAGGAAAAAATAAACGAAATGGCTTGTTCCATCTTTACACTTGACAAATCCCCAAAATTCAGAGGGAATGATCACAGTTGTTTATTCTAATATTGTGGCTCACAGTGGTTTTATGAGGAGAAGCAGGGCATTTATAGGAGTCTTGACTCAAGTCTCTTTAAGGAGCATTTGTTTGCCAAGCTGCAGAGGTTTTCTGTTTCTTTCTAACGTTAGGGTTGAGAAATACATGTTTGGGCTTTTACTTTCATTAGGTCTTATTGTATTTTGTTGTTTTTAGCAAAACCCAATATGTACTTTTACCACTTGCAAAACTTACATTCTCTCCATTTTAAAGATTTGCTAATTTACCCCACTTAACTGATTTCAAAAATGTTTTACACACCTAATTGACTTTTAAAAAATGATTTCAACCCCAAAATAAAATGTAACCAAAGTCAAGGTAATTCTGATTTCATAAACTGTGTCATTACCCTTTGAAATCTGGATGTGGAAATGGACTTCTAAGCTAGACGAATCATGCCTTGGCTCCCTTTCAGGAGTGCTGGAAAATATGGAATGATTTGATTTCCTGCAGAGAAGGCTGTCTCCATTTCGGTTGATATTCAATCCCTTATTCTGATTGAGAGAGCTGTGCATCTCAGAAAAGCCTGATTTTGAACCAGTTGCAGTGGCAAGATTAGCCTTTGTGTTGTCTCATTTGAAGAAGGGTAAGAGTGTTCTGTGTATGGGAAATGGCTAAATTGATGTTTTGTGAAATGAAGAACCAACTTTTGCAGAGACTAATGGTGGAACCACAAACCTAATTTCTATTTTGGGGTACAAAACTAACTTACATTTTCTGTAGCTTCTTTCATTCCAAGCATCTGAAGTGCTATATGAATGAAAATTCATTAACCAATCGCATCAACATTCTCTGAACATTCATGAGCATTGATAAAAATGAAATATGATGAACATATTTAACATTTAAAAGTAATTAATGCATGGTTTTGGTATTAAATAGACTGAACTGAATATTAAAAGTTAATATTAAAAATAAAATATAAATGTTTCCCAATTTAATCATTTCAATTTGTGATATTAAGGTATGCATGCACTCTTCTGTAACTGTTATGATTACAGTGTTCTCATTCCACTTACCTTGCTATTGTAACTTACTCTGTCCTTTACATCTTTAAAATTTCCACACATCTCTCATCATTATAATTTACTGTCATTGAATGTCATTCTGTCTAACGTTTCTGTTATTTTAAATCCATTATTTGATATTAACTAGAAATTATTCCATGATAGAGAGAAGCTACGGGTTCCTCTTCATTGGATGCCCTAATTCCCTTTTTCATTTCTAATTATATGAATAAAGTAAACATTTTAAACGGAGAAGATTATTTTTCCAACAAATTAAAAGCTTGTTTCATTTTTCTGATTCCATCGTGGGAACCACAAAACAAAGTCTGATTTGGACAATTCTCTTAATGAAAAGAGGCGACCTTATTCACTCAGGAATCTAGAAGTTCTACAGTATTGTTAGGCTCCTCAGAGCAACACAAAGCGAACCACGAAAACACGTCTGATGCTGCTTCACGTTCAATGTTTCTCACCTACTTACAGATTTTAAACACTACAGGTTTTTTTGCTGTGGTTATCAGTGCCCGTTTCTTACACAAAAGAAAGGGAACTGTGTTCTTGAGGTGCTGGGATCTGACAGACGCAGTCACAGCAGAAGAGCCCTAGATCATTGAACCTTTCAGCGAATGTCACCTAGCTTCACTTCTCTCCTTCCGTTCAGGTAAGGCAGTCTTGCAGAAGGCAGACACTTCATTTTTGTGGTTTTAGAAAGAAATCAAATCCGGAAACATAATGCCTTTAAGAAGAGGGAAACTACATTTTCAATACGGAATTTGGTTTTATATCAACCACACATTCTAGTATCTCACTGTATTTGTGAGACTCCAGGAGAGGCTGATTGTCCCAGACAGAGCTCGCCATCTCCTATCTTTGGCATTTGTACGTTACTGTTACAATGCACGATCAACAAGGCAGTGTGCTTTTGCCAGAGACGGTCCTGTCTTCTTCCTCTGTGTCCCAAATAAGTGATAGCCCTCTAAGATGGAAATGTGAGGTCTCTCATTAATTAAAGATGGCACTTATCATCCACATCGTCTCATTGTAGTGCGTCACTTCACTGGCTGTGCTGGCCTGGGAAGGCGATCAGCGGCAGCCAAGCAGGTCCTGTACTGGAACCCTGCAGAGATGCTGAGCACCATGAACGCTTCAGGGTAACTGTGTTTCGGCTTCGTGATTCATTTTGGTTGCACAGCTAGATTATTTGTTTTCTGGCCCAATAAACCAAAGACAAAAAACTCAGGGCAAAATAAGACTGAAACAGAAACCAGACACTCAAACCCTGTTGGACACTCACCTCCTATTTCCTCCCAGGGCACGTTTTGCAAGTGTAATTTTTGTTGGCTTGTTTTGATTTGTTTTATTTCAAGTCTTTAATGTGTCCTTGTTTATTTTTTATTTTTAGATTTGGGGTTCATACACAGGTTTGTTCCAGGTCTATATTGTGTAATACTGAGGTTTGGGCTTCTGTTGAACCCATCTCCCCAATAATGGCCATTGTACCCAACAGCTAGTTTTTCAATCCTCTCCCCTCCCACCCTTCTCCCTTTCAAAGTCCCAAGTATCTGTTATTTCCACCTTTATTCCCATGCATACCCATTGTTTAGCTGCCCCTTATTAATGAGAACATGTGGTATTTAATTTTCTGTTTCTAATATCATTTAGGATATTTCACTGCAGCCCCATGCATGTTACTGCAAAGGACATGATCTTATTCTTATTTATGGTTGAGTAGTATTCCATGGTATGTATGTATTACATTTTCTTTTCCACCAGTCTACCTACCATTGATGGGTATTTAGGTTAAACCTATAACTTTGCAATTATGAATAGTGCTGTAGTAAATATGCAAGTACAGGTGTCTTTCGATAAAATGATTTATTTCCCTTTGGGTAGACATCCAGTAGTAGGATTGCTGGGTCAAATGGTAGTTCTATTTTTAGTTCTTTGAGAAATCTCCATAGTGTTTTCCTTAGGGGTTAAACTAATTTACATTCCCTCCACCAGTGTCTAAGTGTTCCCTTTTCTCTATACCCTCAACTATATGTTATTTTTTGACTTTTTAATAATAGGCATGTGAATATAATTTTAATATAAAAATAAAGTGGCCAGGTGCAGTGGCTCATGTCTGTAATCTTAGCACTTTGGGAGGCCAAGGCGGGCAGATCATGAGGTCAGGAGATTGAGACCATCATGACTAACACGGTGAAACCCCCTCTCTACTACAAATACAAAAAAAGTAGCCAGGTGTGGTGGCAAGCACCTGCAGTCCCAGCTACTGGGAAGACTGAGGCAGGAGAATGGTGTGAACCCGGGAGGCGGAGCTTACAGTGGACCAAGATCGCACCACTGCACTCTAGCCTGGGTGGCAGCGTGAGACTCTGTCTCAAAATAAATAAATAAATAGATAAATAAAGCACCATGTTCTAGTAGCCAATTGTATCAGTGCTTTCTTATTTTCCTTTTTGTTCCTCAGAAGCAAATTTTTTGACAGTATGCAGAAATTTCTTATTGTATGTACCTACAAAGCTGAAAAAGTCTGTGTTTCATAAGTCTCTGAGAACCTAGATGTCTGTCTAATGGGTTCATCTCTGTAACTTTTCGAAGGGAAACAAGTCAACCTTGACCTAACATCTGTCTAAGACATTAACTACTTTAGAAATTGTTTGCTATTTGAAAGAACATACTGGATTATATTTCTCAGAAGAAGACACAGCAATCTTCTTGAAAATGAATGCATGGGCCAGGCACGGTGGCTCACAGCTGTAATCCCAGCACTTTGGAAGGCAAAGGCGGGCAGGTCACAAAGTCAAGAGATCGAGATCATCTTGGCCAACATGGTGAAATCTCATCTCTACTAAAAACACAAAAATTAGCTGGCTGTGGTGGTGTGCACCTGTAGTCCCAGCTGCTCAGGAGGCTGAGGCAGGAGAATCACTTGAACCCTGGAGGCGAAGTTTGCAGTGAGCTGAGATCGCGCCACTGCACTCCAGCCTGGTGACAAAGCAAAGACTCCTTCTCAAAAAAAAAAAAGAAAAGAAAAAGAAAATTAATGCATGGTTTTGATATTACATGGATTGAGCTGAATATTCACAGTTGTTTTTGCCAGTGATAAGAGAGCAGATATGGGGCAACAGAAGGCTCCCCCAAGAGCATGTGGGGGTGAAATATCTATCAGCAAAATGTTATCTGACCTTTAGGCTTTTGCCTATCTTTATTTGACAGTGCATACACAATGGGCGGAGTCAGGCTCTGAACAGAGACCACGAGAAAACTTCTTAAATTATCTTGGCACCATTTGATAATTTCCTAAATTATTACCAGTGCAGCATAGTTTCTGCATTTGGAATAAAAGGAGGATAATACCTTTAGACTCTGGTAAGCCTTAAGGTAGAGTCTTGCCTGGTCAGCTCAGAAATCATTAACCGACAGGGAAGAGAAATCTCTAATAGAAGACAAATGTGGTCAAGTTCACAGATTTTACCTTGAGGAATAATTCATATGATTAATCATATCTAATTAGAGTTCACTACAAGATGCCAAAATAATTGTATTACTACACAAGAAATGTAACTTTATATTAAATAAGACAACTAATATGAACCCTTTAAGTACATTTACCAAACTATGATAATAGTAATAAAATAAAAATAACAAGGCTCTTGAAATATGATAACCTAGATTTAACTTTTAATTAACATTCAACAAAGGGTTATGAGAGATGAACTTAAGTTCTACCTCTTCTAATTAAACCTGTGTGACCTTGGTAAGACACTTAACCTCTGTAAAGCTCATCTGCTTCATATATGTTGGGGATAATGGTGTGTGCTTTATAGGATTATAGTAAGGATTAAATGAGATAAGGAACCCAGAAACAACTGCACATGGTAAAGCCCTAGTGAATGCATACAAATCCTAATTTATAACAAATCATGATGCAACCTAAGAGAAGGTATATACTAAGAAAAATCAAAGCAGTGAAATGAAGTAAGGACAAATGATTCACAAATTCCATTGCTCCAAATCAATACCCTACCCCTCCCTGTATTAAGTGATTCTGGTTAATTTACTCTGTCTTCGTATCCAACCCCCACTGCTTTTCAAAAGTCAATGTAGTCCAAAATCATTTTTGCACAATTATTTATTTTCCTGAGTAAGCAACTCGATGAATCAACCCTAAAAGGCTGACATTTCGTTTGTTTACATAGGGAGGTTTTCAAGACCATTACAGCATTTTTAAAAGGCTGAGTTTCCTTTTTGTTGATGTATTGACAGCATAATGCATCCAATGGTTCTGTAGATTGCCTTTCTACCCACAAATTTTCCTTTTCTAAATTTAATATGGATTTGATTCTTCTTTATCTTTCAGTGTTTTTTCTATAAAAAAGGACCAATATACTTTACAAGAAGATGCTTATGAAGTAAAGCACTGTCAAGGAGAGATTGTAAATCTTTCGTAAATCTTTCTCTTTTTCCCTCCCATTTGATATGATCTATCCTTCTGCAAAATTGTGCAGCAGAAGAGGATAAAGGCAAAAGGGGATGTTTTTAGAACTCTACAGTCGTTTTCAGTATTCAGGTTGGACCATATTTTATTCTGGAATACTTACAGAAAAGAAGACCCCTTGTCCTCAGCAACCTGTCACACTAACTACAATCTGTGTGAAATTTCTCCTTAAAACTTGATTTGGTTTATCTAAACCAATATCAGATTTTTCTTGCTAGTTTATGATGCAGGCATGTAGGTATCATATACCAACCATAAGTATTATGGTAGAGACATAACCAGTAAAACCTACACAAAACAGAGATAAAATGCAGTCATCTACTTTACTCCAGTTAAATAAATAATGGTTTAAGCCCACATCTCAAAAATTGCTGCAAACCCACTCTTTCTACATGGGATTTCTCCATACTCTGAATGCTTCAAAGGCCCAGGAGACTTTCACAGTCCAAAGATGAGGCTTCATTTCACTCCACAGCCACAGTTAAGAGTGACTTCATATCAGTTGACCTGCAACTGCAATTTCTTTTCTTTTCTTTTTTTTTTTTTTTGAGACACAGTCTTGCCCTGCTGCCCAGGCTCACTGCAGCCCCTACCTCCCAGGTTCCAGCAATTCTCCTGCCTCTGTCTCCCAGATTCCAGGAATTCTCCTGCCTCAGCCTCCTGGGTAGCTGGGATTACAGGCACGTGCCACCACGCCCGGCTATTTCTTTTTATGTATTTTTAGTAGAGACAGGGTT
>NW_012117488.1:13027715-13033650 GCF_000951035.1 Colobus angolensis palliatus | reverse complement strand
TAAAACTTAAACGGAAATTGGTATCTGACCTTGGACTTGAAGGAATAAAAGAGTTTGCAATTTGGGAACGCAGGAAGAGAAAGACAGATGGAAGAACAAGCACAAGTGAGTCAAAATATGCCAGTATCTGGCAAGACTTCTCCACTTCTCCAGCGCTATGTACACATCTCTACTATAGAACCCATAAAAATATACAATCATTAAATTTTGTTTCTCTTTTGTTGAGTGTACTCCCAGATCCTGAAGGCAAGGATGATACATTTACTTCTTGCCTAGAGCAGTGCCAGGTGCATAGAAAAGCATTAAGCATTTGTGTTGAAGGATCGATAAATGGATATTGCTAAAGAACACAAAGTTTAGGAGATACAAAAAGATAATGGCTAGAAACAGGGCTGAATATGAAGGATTTAATAGGCTTTCAATTGTATAACAGTAAAAATTGGTGTCTTCTAAGCCAGTGGTTCTCCAAGTGTTGTTGGTGACTCCCTGGGGCTTCTTGGGATCTTTTCTGGACATGCATGTGGCCAAAACTAATTTTATAATAATGCTAAGTCATAATTTTAATGCTTTACTCCCACTCTCTCATGAGTGCACAATGCAGTTTTTCAGAGGCTACATTACATGCAATAACATCATTATTTTTATGAGAAATGAAGTGTGTATTTGTATGTTTTTGTTTAAAAAATGTATGTTTTGCTTTCTCATAGAGTAAATGAAGAAAAATATAACCCACATTAACAAAAGTTGTTTGAAGTTCTCAATAATTCTTAGGAGTATAAAAGATTCCTGAGATTAAAACGTTTGAGTATTGTTGTTCTAGGTATGCCATTATATTTTTAAGTGGGGTAGTACTATAATTATATCAGTGCTATTTTGCTACACAGCTGAGTAATGGTAAGAAAACTGTGTCTGATGGGTCTAAAATCATTATTTACATATTTGTATGCCTTGACAATGTATTGTTACATTTTGCTTTTTTTTTTTTTTTTTGAGACAGAGTCTCACTCTGTCACCTTGGCTGGAGTGCAGTGGCGTGATCTCGGCTCACTGCAACCTCTGCCGCCCAGGTTCAAATGATTCTCTTGCCTCAGACTCCAGAGTAGCTGAAATTACAGGCACCTGCCAACGTGCCTGGCTAATTTTTGTATTTTTAGTAGAGACAAGGTTTCACCGTATTAGCCAGGCTGGTCTTGAACTCCTGACCTCATGATCCACTTGCCTCGGCCTCCCAAAGTGCTGGGATTACAGGCGTGAGCCACCAACCTGGCCTGCTTGTTTTTAATAAGAATTAAATATGGCCACCTTAGATGCCCCTGGGAAATACCACCCAAGCCCATAAACTAAAGTCAAGTAAACACTTAACCATTATCTGTTAAGTTTGGCCTAATTCTGCCTTTAAAAAAAATGAAATTTTCCATGTGGATGGTGACTCAGGATGAAGATGGTAATTAGCTATAGTCATACATATGACATCAAACTGCATGTATTTTGTGATTACACAGGTACTGGCTGGTGATATTATTACCTTAAAACCTGCTGACCATACTAAGTCATTTATGGGTCTTGCTGTCTGGTCTAAATAAATGTAAAGTATTTTTTTTACAGTTTAGTTATTCTAAAGTGCTTTACGCCTTTAGGTGCCCATTTGAAATTTGGGTCTTTCTTTTGATTTCTTGCATCAAAAACTTTATATTTGGTTTACTTTGACTAAGCACACTCTAATTTTGAGTGTTATGATATTTTGACTGAGTTCGGGAACTTCTTAATCTGATAACAATAGGGTGCTTACATATGTAATATTCATTTCCTGAACTCATTTTCACCTCACTTGGATACTATTAATTTTTCGTTTTCCCTTAACATGTCAGTCAAAGGTGCTATCCAAGTCAGTGTCAAAAAGGGGGGACAGGAGACATCCTGTTGTGCAGATTATTTTTAAATGGGTATAGACTGTATTATGACATTCCTACTTTCATTTATAATATTTCTCTAAAAAGAAAAGAAAATTAATATTTTAGTCATTAAACTGCCATGATCAATTAGTGCTTATTGAGGCATTGATTGAGATCTATGTTGCTTTATTTTTCTGAGCTCAATGGAGCACTATCAAAGGCTTGTATTAACCTTTGTTATAATTTGTTTTCACTATGGAATCTTCCCAAGGCCTTCACCAACTGTACCCCAAAATTCACAGAGTTTACCTAAAAATGTACGCTCTAATATTTCCAATGAAAACAAAACCAAACAAAAATATCAATTTGGTATTTTATTTCTCATATCAATGCAGTTCACGTTCGTGGAGTGACTAAATATGAAAGCAAACAGATGTCTGACCCAGTGAGTCTTCTGATAAGGGATCAGTTTCATAATAACTACGCACAGACACATATAGTTTCTTGGCACCCTCTATTGTTAACTAATTAAAGGTTGATTACATACTTTTTGAGTTTAGCAGAGATTGCCAGTAATTTTCAATCCTGTAAGTTGAAAGTCAAAGCCACAAATTGTGATGGAATCTTCTGTCATTCTCTCTCACTGTCTTTCATTAGTCTTGAGGTAAAATGAAGATGAAGCATTGAGTTAAAGCTGAGACCATTTAGCCTTTGACACCTGAGAGTCTTCGTATACTCTACGCTGGAAATTAGAATGGGATTATCACATATGGGACCACAGAGTTCTAGTGTAGCAAAATTCCACGACAAATACAGGAACATGGAAAAGACAGAATTATTTATAAGAGTAAATATATCCTGGTTAAATTTTTCCTCACAAATTGGTTTATTAGACAATCTTTTTATACAATTTTTGATCAAGACCAAGTTGCGTTCCGTCACATAGACTGTGTGTCAGGATGCCCATCTGTGTTTCATTGGATTTCCTACTGCAGCTTAGTAGCACCTGAGTGGGAAGCCTGCTACCTGCTTTCTGTGATCCCCTGCATTTCACCTACTCATCTGATGAGGAAGCTAGAGCTGCAGTTGCAGAGAGCATCACCTCAGCAAGGGTTTGATTACCTTACTGAGACATCTGTCATGCTGCTGGAACTAAATATTGTTATTGATTTTAAAGATGTATGCTGTATACATGATTTTGACATATGCCATATAATTTCTAAATCTAAAAAAGAAAACCTGTTGAGAGAGGAGGGGAGACATTATTTATACCTATTATTCAAATAAGCTAAGAGTGAGATAATTTACTTTTATCACTCAATAAATTAGTGGCAAAATATGTACTAAAACAAAGTTTTTATTTGTGTTTACTTTTTTTTGCAATAGACGTTGGAAGACATAAATATGACTTTGCTTTTTAAAGCAGACATCGAGGACTAAATGGAGAGTTGTCTAATGCTGTGGAATTTTCCAGTAAGAAAGGTTACAATTCCAGACCTTCTGAATCTGAAGAAGAGCCTGAATCTGAATTTTTTTTTTTTTAAGAGCAGTTTTAGTTCTACAGCTAAATTGAACAGAAACTGCAGAGTTCCCAAAACCCCCTAGCCCCACAGACATATAGCCTCTCTCATTATTATTATTTATTATTTTATGATTATTATTTTTGAGGTGGAGTTTTGCTCTTGTTGCCCAGGCTGGAGTACAATGGTGCGATCTCAGTTCACCGCAACCTCTCCTTCCCAGGTTCAAGTGATTCTGCTGCCTCAGTCTCCCGAGTAGCTGGGATTACAGGCATGCACCAACATGCCCAGCTAATTTTGTATTTTTAGTAGAGACAGGGTTTCACCATGTTGGTCAGGCTGGTCTCGAATTCCTGATCTCAGGTGATCTGCCCACCTTGGCCTCCCAAAGTGCTGGGATTACAGGCGTGAGCCACCGTGCCTGGCCCACTTACATTATTAATATCCCACACCACTGGGGTACATTTGAGGCAATCAATAAGTCAACACTGAGACATCATTATCCACCAAGGTCCATAGTTTGCAACAGGGTTCACTCTTGATGTTGTACGTTCTATGGGTTTTGACATAGGTACAATGGCATGTATCAACCATGATAGTATCATACAGAATCACTCCACTGCCTAAAAACTCACTGTGTTCCACCATTCATCCCTCCCTCCCCATACACCCCTGGCAACCGCCAAAGTTTGCCTCCGAAGTTTGGCCTTTTCCAGAATATTACACACAGGAAATCACACACTATGTAACCTTGTCATACTGCTTTTTAAATTCACTTAGTAATACGCATTTAAGATTCCTCCCTGTCTAATGTCTAGATAGTTTATTTTTTTTCAGCCTTCTAACTTGAAATTCTCTAATGAATAGTTGTATTTGGTGGAGACAATGGCTTTGAGAACAGCTGAGGAATGTTATCATACTGGGACAGGGTACTTAGGGAAGGCTATCAGACAACATGGTTTTGAAACTGCCAGACTTTTGGTTCAATTCCATTGTCTTCTTAGCAAAACAAACAAAAACACTACATTTTATAAATGTAACCATTAGTTATGGCTTGTGTGCTAGTGTATGTATGGTGGTGGTGGTGGTGATTTCTCCATCCTTTTTGAAAGAGTAATGAGGAAAATAAGAAAATATGAGATAACTATGTTTCTGATATTTTATAATGAGAAGTTACCTTGGAACAAGGATTTATTCCACTGATGCGGCAATGTGAGATACTCATGAACTCAATGCTTCCTGTTGTGTAAACAGGTTTTCCCACGTAACCTTCTCCCCAGAAGGCTGATTATTTGGGGCTAACACTAGGGACTCTTCGTCTCCCACACAGACACATTTTGATAATTATGTTCTGTGTCTACTACGCTGGACCCGCACAACTTAAATATTCACATTGTAAGGGTAATAGAATGCAACCAATGTGAACGCAGGGGAAGGGTTGGGTTAGAAATGGTTCATAGTATTTTGGTTTTTGTTTATTGCTACGTGTTTTCCAGGTCCAGAGCATAAGCTCTGATTATTTTGTTTATTCAATGGAAAGACTGCCAAAAAATGTCACATCTAGTCTTTTAACCTAGGTAGTTTAGCTATTGGTGAATACCCCTACTCAGACAAAGTAAATGAATGAAAGCCATTCATTTCGTTATTTCTTGAGATGAATTCTTGCTATGGGAGAAAGAAGCAAACACATGTTAGGGAACTATATGGCATAGCAGAAAATGAGGCATTCTCAGGCGGATTTGCAAGGAGAAGGAAAAGAAAAAAATGAAAAGAATACAAGAAATTCTTTCTATAGATTGGAATGGATATGAGATTGAAAAAATAGTTGTGGGAGCAAGGGTTTCAAGTTCAGTCAGTGAATACGTCTTATCATCTAATAAAACAACTAGATTTTAAGACTTTAGGCCGGGCGCAGTGGCTCACATCTGTAATCTCAGCACTTTGTGAGGCCAAGGCGAGTGGATCACAAGGTCAGGAGTGAAAGACCAGCCTGGTCAAGATGGTGAAATTTCGTCTCTACTAAAAATACAAAAATTATCTGGGCATGGTAGCAGGCACCTGTAATCTCAGCTACTTGGGAGGCTGAGGCAGGAGAATTGCTTGAACCTGGGGAGCAGAGGTTGCAGTGGGCAGAGATCGCACAACTACACTCTAGCCTGGGCAACAGAGTGAGACTTCATCTCAAAAAAAAAAAAAAAAAGACTTTAGATTATTTTACTATAAATATAATTCCATATGTATTATATATATATATATATCTCAGGCTGATATATGGTAGATGAGAAAAATTAAATGGAAAAATAAAGCAAAAATTTTGGATTCACTAAAATCTGACTGTAAGATCAAATACTTAGTTACTGAGGCCCAGTTTACTTCCCTCTATCCTGAATTTCAACAACTGAATTACATTCTGTAACAATCTTCTAAACCTTTTTTTTTTTTTTTTTTTTGTTTGATATGGAGTCTTGCTCTGTCACCAAGGCTGGAGTCAAAACTTCATTTTTTGGTCTTTGGAGACCATGG
>NW_012117488.1:13022205-13026699 GCF_000951035.1 Colobus angolensis palliatus | reverse complement strand
ACTCCAGCCTGGGCAACTGAGCAAGATTCTGTCACAAAAAAAAAAAAAAAAGAAAAAGAAAAAATCACTTATCTCAAAAGTATCATGAAATTACCATTATTATTCCTTTATTATAAAGCTGAGTCTCAGTTAGTTTACATAGACTTCCCAGGAAAATACACACATTTATTTTCCTTTTTATATTATTCCCTCCATAGAGAAGCAACTCAAGCTACTAGATAGATGGTTTGCCATGGAAAAGTTTTGCAATTGTAAATTATATCAATATCATGATAATTTCAACTTGCCATTATCTCTGTTAATTTTTCAAGTGACTATCTCAAGAGTTTTGAAAAAGTTGTCTTTCTTTATACTATCTTGATATTTGTTTTCGGGATCTTCATTGTTCTTATTTAAATCCCTGTGGTCATAGAATTTAAAACCAAATGAACCTTGTTTTATTCTAACCTTATAAACTCAGTTTATTTTTCATAGGAAAGCTGAGATGCATAAACATTCAGTGGAGTATTCAAGTGCAACTTCTAAAAAACAGAGCTAGGATGTTCATATAGTTTTCCTGACTTTCACTTCTAGAGCAAGGAAAATGGTGATTTCTTACTCTGTCTTCATATGCTTCAGCTGTTTTCTGAATCTCCATAACCATCCCTTTTCTTATTCCATGATGATCTTCTACATTCATCCCATTTACGACTTACGGTCATAGCCCAAAGTGAGCTTAATTAAAGGCCAGAAAATGTAGACAGACGACAACAGCAATCCCAGAAATGTGCTCTGATAACAAATTATGAATCCTCCTTCATTTAGACAGCATGGCTCCTGATAGTTTTTTTGGCCTACAATGCAGACATTTCTCTTTGTTTATATTCTAAATCAGTCATTCTCAGTTCAGTGCAATAAAAGTATAGAAGCTAAGAAACCTCCTCACAGAAATGAGTTTCCAGGAATGTCGATGGTTCAATAAAGCATATTCAATATAAATCTTTCAATATATACAGTTTGTCTTCTATTTAGTTTTTTATTACATTTGAATCTGTTTTGATAAGTTACATTTTTTCGAGAATTGTCTCTTTCATCTATTTCTCTGCTGAAATAGTTTGTTAATGTATCAGTCCTTTCTGCTTTATTTGTTAATATACTTTTCATTTTTTAAAAATTCCTGTCATAATTCCAACATCTGAGCAATCTATGGGTCTGCTTCTATTGATGATTTTTCTTCTTCAACAGGAGCTACAGTTTTTTGTTTTATGAGTATCTCCCTTTATTTTATGCTGAGCATTGTTTGTAAAGGAACAATGAGAACTGAAGTAAATAGTATTTGCAGTCAGTAAAGGGCTAGTGTCTTTTTTGATCAACTAGCTGATGATGTCAGTGAGTTGAAGCAATCCAACTTATCTTTGAGCTGGGCCTAGGATCTGTTTCAGTTTTATTTATATTTTATTCACTGATCATGTATAGTGTTTTTAGGTATATCTAGAATAGGGAATGTGGTGTGAGCACCCACAAGTTTCCAGTGATTACTTTATGCTTTCCAGCCCATTCATTGCCATTCCAAGCCATGGGAAGTCTATGCTTTATCACTGATTTAGTGTTTTGGGGCCTCTGTGACTTCAGTTTATTCTTCAGTCCTGCCCTAGGTTTCCATTCCCTGCAAACCTCTCTAAAACCTGCTATCTTGCCCCCAGCTCCCGGAGGACCTCCACAGTGCATATGTCAAGGCCCAGAGTACCTTTGGAGGGATTCCTTTCAGCTGTGTTCTACTCCCACCCTTCTGTGGGCCACTGCTTTACAGCTGAGGAAGACCCCACATGTTGCAGGATCACTCTCAGGTTCCCTGCCTTGCCGGTGATATGTATCAGGCAGCATCCTTGTACTCAGTGAAGGCTCACAAGGAAGTTTCAGAAGGGGACTGTTAACTCGGTCTGCAGGGGGAGCTCTTCAGGATGTTCATGAGTCAAAAAATAGCCAACACACAGCTATGATGTGTTTCCAAAGATGGGCTCATTTCTTACTTTTTTTGTTGTTGTTGTTTTTTGAGATGGAGTCTTGCTCTGTTGCCCAGGCTGGAGTGCAGTGGCATGATCTCTGCTCACTACAACCTCCACCTCCCACGTTCAAGCAATTCTCCTGTCTCAGCTTCCTGAGTAGCTGGTGCTACAGATGCACACTGCCACGCCTAGCTAATTTTTTGTATTTTAGTAGAGATGCAGTTTCATTGTGTTGCCCAGGCTGGTCTCAAACTCCTGAGCTCAGGCAATCCACCCCGTCGGCCTCCCAAAGTGCTGGGATTACAGGCGTGACCCACCATGCCTGGCCCGCTCATTTCTATCCACTCATGTCCACAGTAGAGTCATCCTCCCCTGTTAGTCTGCCAGGGATGGAAGCAGCTTTGTGACCTCTCTCTCTTTGACATGCCTTGCCAGTTACCAGCATTTCTTATGCTGTTCTTAATGTTGGGGTAGAATGGATAGTCTCTTTCAAACTTTCATACTCTAACAAAAAGTACATTTACTGTAAGTTTGTAATATGGACTTTTATCTAAAAGGGATCAGTATGTCTATCCTCCTCATTATGTTAAAACTTTATCTCTAACGGCCCACAAAACAATGTAATTTACTGTTTTCCAGGATTTTAAGCCCGCAATATTTTTATCCCCTATCTCCAACATTTGTCATAATTGTGATTAGTTTTTATGTTTCCTTTGATTTTTCCCATAAATTTCTGAATTTCTTTGCTCACATTCCTCTTTTAAGTCTCAACCCTTCCATCTGGCCAAAGATTCCTTTTTCTAAAATATCTTTCTATATTAATTCCCTTAATTAGAGACTTGTTGAAATTTAATCACTCTTCGGTTCTAAAAATATCTCTATATTTCCTCATTCTCAAATAATATTTAATGGAGTTTAAAATTCAAGGTTGATAGTAATCCGTTTAGTTCATCAATGATATTTCTCCCTTTCTTCCAACTTCTACTGTAGTTGTTGAGATGTCCGCTACCAGCATCATTGTAGATAGCTGATAATTTGGTTTTCTTTCTGGCTGCCTTTGTTTTCCTTGGTCTTCTGCAGTTTCTAATATTATCAAGCTCTTCCATTATGTCTTTTCATTGTAAACATGTTTATACCATTACTCTGATAAATCTATTATCTGAGCATTTTAGAATCCAATACAGCAACTGATGAGAATAGGGACTCCTGCTCTGTGAATTGTCCCTGAAAGCTTTTGAAACCTGGTTCAGGGTGTCACGGTAATGTTACATTTGTTTTGTTGACTGATGCAGGAGATTTTTTGTTCCTTCTCAATGAGAGCCCAGGTCTATACTGGCAAACTTTCTTATCATCTCATTTGTCAGTGGGTTGGAATTTTGGGGCAACCTCTTTCACAGCATTTATAAACTTTTGATCAGCTTGGTCTATACAGGGATCACAAATATAAGGTACCGTTTCTAATGTGTTTGAGGCCTCTTCTAGTTACAGCAACTGGCTACCACTGTAGGGCAACGGAAAGTGTTTTAATTTATTTTATTACTGTGGGATGGTAGTGGAGGTTATATAGTCCGCCACATTGTCAGAAAACGAAATAATTTTAGAGAACTTTTACTTCTGATTCTGCCCTGTCATATATTTTTTATTTGCATGTTTATTATAGTTTATATTATTGTGTAATTTTTTAACCTTCTTAATTTAAAAATATGAGAAAAATCTGAATCCACTACTTGCTTAGAATACGTTTTTCACATATCAGAAAGAAAAAAGAGTTAATAGACATTCAGTTTGACAGCAATTATTTTAACTGATTATTATCTAATTATTTAGATTTAGTTAATATTAATATTGGCCAGAACAAAATAGATGTTTCATTCATTACTGAGTAAATTTTACTAATTCCACATATTTGGAACTTCAATGATGTGACTTCTTAAGTTGGAAAATATTTAAGACTTTTTTTTAAAGAAAAAATATATGACCAACACAGGCTCAAACAGTTTGCATGCTGAACTTCATTTTAGAAAATGATTTTAAAGACTATTTTCCCCAAAATTTATTTGCAAAATTGTAAGAGGTATTCACGTTGTTATTGCTAATGTGTTTGCCTCCAGAGTCACTATTAAGAACTATGTTCTATAGCATTTAACTTGAATATACAACTTGGAGAGGAGAGTTTATGTGTGTATTTGCTTTAATCACTTTTTTTAATATAAATACAAATTTCTTCAATCTCAACTCTAAATAAATCTGAATTATCTGTGGAGGCTGTAATTCTCCAGATTTATGGGACCTTTTACAATCTCTTGATTTGTCCCAGCATAAGTGTTAAAAATAAACAAGCAAACAAAGCTTTAAAAATGATTTGATAAATACCCATTGGGTGAGAACCTCTGTACTAAATAAATGAGTTTGAATAACTTTATGATACCAGTATTTGTACAATAATGTATGTGTATGAAGGCTGGGCATGGTGGCTCACACCTGTAATCCCAGCACTTTGGGAGGCTGA
>NW_012117488.1:13011741-13021850 GCF_000951035.1 Colobus angolensis palliatus | reverse complement strand
TTGCAAATCTAGTTTTAGGGACTCACTTAAATCCCTTCAAACCAAAAAAAAAAAAAAAACCTGATAAAACATATTTAAAACAGGTAAAACAATCTTCGTTTTACAATTTTAATAAATACAGAAGATAAAAGTTAAGAGGGAAGCAGAGTTAATTTCAGCTGCAAAAGGTAGTACTTGCAGTTTGTCACCTTTGAACACATTTTTATTCTATTAATTGAAATGCCCTCTAAAAAATAAAGCCAATGACTTTTCAGTTATGAGCAAAATAAAACCTTTAATTTGAACAAACAGTAAGTTAATTCCAGTAAGTTGAGTGTATGTTGATAATGAACTAATAAAATTCATGGTTGAATCATGTTGAAACAACCTTTGTTTCATTCTAATGGCAAACAATTTAAATTAAAACTTCCCACTGAGGTTTCTCTGTGTAAGTGTGTGTATTATTCTAGAGGAATAATTAAAATAATTTTCATTTAATAAAACTAAATGCTGCTTTATCTCATTAATATGAGAAAATATTTCAAATGAAAATATAAGTAAGGAAAAATTGTAATGAAAGAAACAGCTGAATAATATTCAGCAGCCTACATAGTGCTAGAAGTTCATCAGGGCACATGGGCTGTAATTGGCACAAATGTTCAGCAGAGATGCACCATCCCTTAAGGTTTCATTAAGTTCTTTATGCTGGAAGACAGAATTCAGTGTGCGTAATTATTCATTATGTATTAATCTTCTCTGTTTTGAATATTGCTTTTGTTGAATTTAATCATGCCTGAAAAATGAGAAGTGTTATTTTATCTGTGTCATCTTACCAAATGATCATCAGCCAAGAAATACCAACATTTGAAAAGTATTGAAAAGCTGAGTGTAAAATCAGAGTTTGCAGCAAAGTCTGGTGTTTTGATGCCATGGTGTATTTAGCCTCTCCTCACTCCTTCCACCTTTTTTTTCCTCCTCTGAGACCCCCTTGAGTGAGTGATCCATATGTTTTGATCATTTGTTGTTGAGAGTTGAAAATTTCAATGTGTGGCAATTCTGTGATTCAGTATTAAGAGAGAGAAAGAACAATTCTATCTATAAATGCTATTTTTCCAATACACTGAAATCCTCTACTTACCAACTTCTGAATGAATCAATTTTTTTTAAATTAGATGTTCTACAGAAATGAGGGCAAATACAGTAGAAAAGAACAAAGTTCTCTAGAACCCCAAGCAAAACAATGGCAGATTAATATTTCCATGGCATTTTTTAAATGCCTACAAGGTTTTATCCTGCCTTGGGGTATTCCAGCTTAGTCTCTCAGCATCTTTTTCAAATCATAAAAGCTAGAAAGCCAAACAGCAACAACAAAAAACTATAGAAAACAAAATTTGCAATCACGGCCCTGCATGACTAGCCACAGAAATCATCTTTATTCTACAAGTAATAGGGAAATAGCTCCCCAGGACTCAATTTATGTACCATTTCTATCAGACAATGGCACATATTCTCCATTTAAGGGATTTCTGCCCAGAAACTCAACAGAAACCTCTACTGTTCCAACCTCATCACCACCAAAAAAAAAAAAAAAAAAACAACAGCAACAACAACAAAAAAAACTCACTGGGAGTGCCAGACTATTTTGACAAGCAAAATATTCAAATGAACAAACAACAAAAGCTAAAGCAGCCTCACTTTAAATTCTTATGTTTCATCAACCAGTACACAATGTGGAATGTTCTCTTACAATTGTATCAGTACAAAAATGAAGGTCTCCAAACTCAGACACATACTTACCACCATTGCTTTCCCTAGACTTTCTCATCCCATGAGCCTGCTGCTGGGATCAGGCATATAAAATCCTGGCACTTTTCTTTTCAATAAACAGGTAGTGTCATGTTTTAGCTTTTATTTAGAGATGATGTTGAGAAGGATTACCTAAATATCTGCTGAGCTAGGAAAACGAGGTTATTTTTAGTGAAGAATAAAAGGTTTCAGAAACAGGAAATGCTGTGCTTCCTATTTTTAGATCTTATATCAGGTGAAGTAAGAATATTTGGCAGGCATTTAAAAATTATTTTTATTATTACCTACATTATAGCAAACATTGTTTAAACTTGACAATGTCTATCCCAGTGAGCCAGTCAGTCCCAAAGTCTTGACCTGTTTACTGATAGAAACTTCAGTTGAGGCCGGGCGCAGTGGCTCACGCCTGTAATCCCAGAACTTTGAGAGGCCGAGGCGGGTGGATCACAAGGTCAGGAGATCGAGACCATCCTGGCTAACACAGTGAAACCCCGTCTCTACCAAAGATACAAAAAATTAGCTGGGCGTGGTGGCAGATGCCTGTAGTCCCAGCTATTTGGGAGGCTGAGGCAGGAAAATGGTGTAAATCCGGGAGGCGGAGCTTGCAGTGAGCGGAGATCGGAGATCGCGCCACTGCACTCCAGCCTAGGCAACAGAGGGAGACTCTGTCTCAAAAAAAAAAACAAAAACAAAAACTTCAGTTGATATCTGCAATCTATTTGCAACCCAATCTACACAATATAATGATTTTAAACTCCACCAGAACACCAGGGTGTTATCTACTTGGGCTGCCTTCTTAGCCTTACTGAGGTATCACAATATCTGAAACAGGAAATAAGAGATGGATGCTGTTGCTATATGAGCTTGGCTTATGGATTCCCAAGTTGAACTTGGACATTCTTACTATGAGAACATGTATAACTATTTCTGATGTAGTAATGCCTGTGTGAAGTGCATGAGAAGGAAAACTCCATGGTAAGTATTGCTATATGAGTCTCTCTCATTCCATTCTAAATGCTAAGTGCTCAAGATTTGCCACAATCTCTCTGCTTGTTTGTTAATTCATATCTTTTTTTGTGAAACAAGAATTATAAATGGCTGACAAAAATAGTTTGAAAATACTCGAGGAAGTTAAAATTTCCAAATAAACAAGACAGAAAAAAAGTTAAGATGAAGTCATAAAGATTAGAATGACAATTTGGGCCATAAGTTTCTAATTGCTAGGTGGAACTTAGCTACATATTTCATTAATTCATCCAGTTATTTATTTTGTTCAATAAAACATAATTTATTGAGGGATATTTGTGGAGCTATTAGCACTTGCATAGGAGAGGCAGAGACATTAGGGTAAAGCTCTTGCCCACCATTAGATTACATTCTAGCAGTGGTGTAGACTCACAGGTCACTTCCTACCCATACAGGTTGTGTCAGATTTTATCTTCGGAGCAATGAAAATGTTGAAAAGGATCTCTTAAACCTCAAGAAACTAAAATTGATATCACCAAGCAGTTCAGGACTTCAAAAATAACAATCTTTGCTCGCTCAGGTCTGGCTTGAAAAGCTTAGGCATGCTCTGAAAGTCCCCAGTGATATCACCATAGTTGCTTTTGTTCTTTCTCATTTCAGTGATTTATGGTACCAATCATCTGATTCCATTCAGACTGAGAAAGCATAGCAAAACATCATCTTCATTGCAAACCCCCTTTCTTGCTCTCCATCACTCCTGCTGTTACATCATGTTTCAGCTGGGACTACAAAAAATCTCATCTCCAATTGCAACCTTTAACTACACTGTTAACTTCCCTGATTCTCTAACAAGAAAATAAGTAAATTATTTTTTTCCATCTACAATAATTTCAATCCTTTTTCCAAATCAAAATTTATCCCATTGTACAGAGACACTTTTTATGGAAAAAAGTTTTTCCATGATAATTGTCCCTGCAATAGATATACATGGAAAAACCTAATATCCAAACCCCAGGTCACCTGAAGCAAGAACCCAACATACCCTATGCTCCTCTATGCTGTCGTGTATGCCATGTAACTTTATGTAATCCATGTTCACGTTTTTCTATTAAATTATTAATAAAATATATATTACTAAAATGTGTGTATTCATAGTGTTTCGTAATTTTTAGTTGATATATAATATTTTCTACCCCAACTCAGTCAAATCTCTATAGGCTCAATCTATAAACTCTTCTCATAAAGGACCAGATAGAACATATTTTAGCCTTTGTAGGCTGACAGGCAAAATCAAAGGTACTATGTAGGTACCTATATAAGCATTTAAAATGCAATCATTTAACATTTTTAAAATCACTTTGAACTTGTAGGCCATGCAAACAGGTAGTGGGCAGGATTTAGCCCATGAGCTGTAGTTTCCTGACCCCAAATATAGAAGCTTACAACATTCTGCATTGCTCATTCATACATTTGTCACACTTACATGCAAATGTAATCAATGGCTTTCTTTAGAAGATTCAGTCTCTATGAACTCAGAAATCATATCTGACCTTATCCCTTAACACAGTGCTTGGTTTATAGGAAATGCTCAATACATTTGAATCTCTTTCTCACCTCACTAATTCTCTACAGGGTTAGGTCCCTGAAGGTAGGGGTGGGACTTGTTTATTTACTTTTCGTTCCTAACACTCTTACAAAGATTTACCCACAGCAGAAGCATAAGAGTGGGGTTTTGTTTGAAAATAGTCAATAGCCATAAGTAACTTTTTCCATCTCTGTAGGAAATAGGCCACTGTGCAGAAGCATCATTTTTTTTTTTTTTTTTTTTAGATAGAGTCTTGCTCTGTTGCTCTGTCTCCCAGGCAGTGGAGTGATCCCGGCTCACTGCAACCTCTGCCTCTGGGTTCAAGTGATTCTTTTCCTTCAGCCTCCCAAGTAGCTGGGATTACAGGCACCCACCATCACATCCAGCCAATTTTTATATTTTTAGTAGAGACAAGGTTTCACCATGTTGGCCAGGCTGGTCTCGAACTCCCGACCTGAGGTGATCCACCAGCACTTGCCTCCTAAAGTGCTGAGATTACAGGTGTGAGCCTCCGCGCCCGGCCAGAAGCATCTTTGTATTACCGTTCTGTTATCAGATGCGGGGAGGCTGGGAGGAGGTCCATGCCAAGCCTGTGTCTACACAGTGTTTCCTCTACATAGACAGCAGGAGGGTTGGAAGCTCGATTCAATTCCAATGGCTGTGCACTGATTTATATCGATTTCATTTCTTTTTCTGGCAGGTGTCAAGTTAATGACTTTGAAGAGTAACAAGCGGTTTACATATTTAAACTGAAAAAACTTCCCAATTAGCATAAAACCCTGCCCACGTGGACAAGTAGGTATTGCTCAGGAATCCTCACAGCTGCGTCTTGTAGAGTCACAGGGAATTGTAACTTGTTACATTTCAGAGCGGTAGGCTTAGTACCACCAAGGAGATGAAAACACCTGTTGAAGATTTCATATTATAAACCAGTCCAGGATAATTCATACTGAATATATTTTGTCATATTTTGGGCAGATGGAACACACTAATTAAGGTTGAATGGCTGAAGGCATTCTATTATTTTTATGGCCTAATGACATTTATATTTTTAATCATTTTCTTCATTATTTTCTTTTCTTCCTCCTTCCTTTCTTACTTTCTTTTTTGTTTTTGTCTATTTTTACTTAATTCTTCTTTTTTTATTGCTTTCTTTTTGAGACGGAGTCTTGCTCTGTCACCCAGCCTGGAGTGCAGTGATGCGATCTTCGCTCACTGCAAGTTCCACCTCCCAGGTTCGTGCCATTCTCCCACCTCAGCCTCCCGAGTAGCTGGGACTACAGGTGCCCACCACCCTGCCCAGGTAATTTTTTGTATTTTTAGTAGAGACAGGGTTTCACTGTGTTAGCCAGCATGGTCTCGATCTCCTGACCTCATGATCCACCTGCCTTGGCCTCCCAAAGTGCTGGGATTTCAGGCGTGAGCCACTGCGCCTGGCCTTCTTTTTTCTTTCTTTATTCTGTCCTCCCTTCCCTACTATCCTCCTTCCTCCCTTTATTCCTTCTTTTCTTCATATCTTCTCACCTCCTTTCTTCTTTCCTTCATTTCTTCATCTCTCTCCTTTCTTTTCTCTCACTCCTTGCCTTCCTTCCTCCTCCAACTCCTCATTTCAATGTATTTCACAAATATAAGAAAATGAATATTTTGTTATGTATCTAGGAAATATATGAATCAGCAATTGCAGGTGAGACACAGAGAAAGTTTGTGTTTCTCTGGTTTTCATCCCAACCTCTGTCCAGTTACCACTGATAACACTGAAAATGAGTAATCTGGTGACTCGGAATGTGAATCATCTCCTTGAAGTGGACAGCAGAATTAATCTGCATGAGGGATTTAGATTTCCCAGTTGTCATACAAAAAAAGAAACTACTTTGGTTAACTGTTTTCAGGTTATCCCTGATGGTTGATTATTTATTCATTTATCTTGAAATGTTTGCCCCAAAGACTTGGAAGGATCATTTTCTTAAGACTTATGACTTCTTAGCAACACTGATAATTCACTTTTTTTTTTTTTGAAGGCTATGCAAGCTTAACTATCATTGTGAGCTGTACAAAGGAGCATTAGGATTAGGGTTCTGGTTAAACAGAAACTGAACTGTAAGGGGACGTTTGGTACCTCCAGGATGCCAGAGAATGTGTTAGTCAAAGCTATGACCAATACTAAAAGTGTGGATTTTAAAAATGACTAAAAAACTTAAGGATGTTTGTAAACTATCACAAATTTCAACACAGTGAAATTGAGAGAACAGCCATACTATCAGTATTTTATTTATTTATTTATTTTTTGAGAGGGAGTGTCACTCTTGTTGCCCAGGCTGGAGTGCAATGGCACCATCTTGGCTCACTGTAACTTCCACCTCCCGAGTTCAAGCGATTCTCCTGCCTCAGCCTCTTGAGTAGCTGGGATTACAGGTGCCCGCCACCACGCCCAACTAACTGTTTTTGTGTGTATTTTTAGTAGAGACGGGGTTTTGCCATGTTGGTCAAGCTGGTCTCAAACTCCTGACCTCGGGTGATCCACCCGCCTCAGCCTCCCAAAATGCTGGGATTACAGGGGTGAGCCACTGCACCCGGACAGCACTATCAGTATTTAAAAAATCTATTCAGTACACACACACACACACACACACACACAAAGGTGATGTACCTTATGAGAAAGTATACAATAATGAGAATAAAATAAATAGTTCTGGAAACGGAAAGTTGAGTTGATAAATTGTGAAGCAGTGGGAAGACCTCAGTATACTGACTCACTGGGACTGTCCTAAGAAATACCACAAGCTGGGTGCTTAAACAAGAGAAACTTATTTTCTCATAATTATGAAGGCTGGAAGAAGTCCAAGATCAAGGAGTCAGCAGGGCTATTTTCTTCAGAGGCCTCTCTCCTTGGCTTATGAATAGCTCCCTTCCCCCTGTGTCTGCACATGGTTTTCCCTGTGTATACATCTGTGTCCTAATCTCTTTTTTTATAAGGCTGCCTGTATTAGTCTGTTCTCACACTGCTAATAAAGACATACTTGAAACTGGGTAATTTATAAAGGTAAGAGATTTAATGGACTCACAGTTCCACATGGCTGGGGAGGCCTCACAATCATGGCGGATGGCGAAGGAGGAGCAAAGTCACATCTTACATGGCGGCAGGCAAGAAGGCTTGCGCAGAGGAACATCTAATTATAAAACCATCAGATCTTGTGAGACTTATTCACTACCACAAGAAGAGCACGGGGGAAACTGCCCCCATGATTCAATTATCTCTACCTGTCCCCGCCCTTGACACCTGGAGATTATTACAGTTAAATGTGAGATTTGGATCAGGACACAGCCAAACCATACCAACACCAGACACACTGAACAAAAGGAGGGCCTGCCCGTATGACCTCGTTTTATTTCAGTTCCCTTTTTAAAGGTCTTATTTCCACATTCAGTCACATTCTGAGGTACTGGGAGTTAGGCCTTCAACATGATAATTTGGGGAGGGGGAGTGTAATTCAGCCCATAACTGTGTACAGAGAAGCACACAGTGCCATCTAATGAGCTGCTGCAAATCTGGCTTTCAGCTTCCTGGTGCTTAAAGTGTAATAGCATAATGAGAATTTGATTAGTTAGATGAAATGTCAGATGATCACAAGAGTTTTAAGCCTGTGGATTACAAGCTTGATTTGGAATACAGGGATTGACATTTGGGGTGCAAGGAGTCAGGCAGAAAAAAACATTTTTATTTAATTTTTGGAACTAGATATTGTGGTCTTCTTTGGAAATGCTAGGGGAGAAACCATAGAATGAAATGTGTGTCATGGTGGCAGTGGCAGCGGTGGTCAGTGTGTGTGCGCATGTGTGTGTAGACTGAAAGGCAGTGAGGAAGACAGGCAAAATTATTCCCACATATGGATCTATTCTGCCCACCACACCTCCCTTAATCTCAGAGTCCCTCAAAGCATGATAGAATGCCTTACACCTCCCCTACTTGGTGGTGTCACTGGAGAGATAGCTGACTCTCTCTGGGTCATGGCTTAGAAAATTCTTCCTTTCTTTCTTTTTTTCTTTTTTTTGAGACAGTCTTGCTCTGTCGCCCAGGCTGGAGTGTAGTGGCACGATCTAAGCTCACTGCAAGCTCTACCTCCTGGGTTCAGGCCATTCTCCAGCCTCAGCCCCCTGAGTAGCTGAGACTACAGGTGCCCACCACCACGCCCAGCTAATTTTTTGTATTTTTAGTAGAGATAGGGTTTCATCGTGTTAGCCAGGATGGTCTCAATCTCCTGACTTCATGATCCACCTGCTTCAGCCTCCCAAAGTGCTGGGATTACAGGCGTAAGCCACCGTGTCTGGCCAGAAAATTCTTAAGAGTTACAATATAGATTCTAATAATCATATTTAATTTTCGATTAAGCTCTTCTGGCTAAACAGAAACTGAAGATTTATTTATTTATTTATTTATTTATTATTTTTTGAGATGGAGTCTCACTGTGTTGCCCAGGCTGGAGTGCAGTGGTGTAATCTCGGCTCACTGCAAGCTCCACCTCAAGGGTTCACACCATTCTCCTGCCTCAGCCTCCAGAGTAGCTGGGACTACAGGCACCCGCCACCACACCTGGTTGATTTTTTGCATTTTTAGTAGAGACAGGGTTTCACTGTGTTAGCCAGGATGGTCTCCATCTCTTGACCTCGTGATCCACTTGCCTTGGCCTCTGGAAGTGCTGGGATTCCAGGCGTGAGCCAACGTGCCCGGCCAAAAGATTTATTTTTAAATAAATAAGTCTATGCTTTTTAACCATCTCCCTGTGTTTGTTGTATATGTGACTAGAGCTTGTGGACACATATTATAGGTCAACCTTTGAATGAGTGAGTTTTGTCATTTTCTGTTATTTTGTCTTCATGACACTTAGGGTATCACAAAGAATAATTACCGTTAGCAGATGATTTTACTCTTCAATTACTTAATATGTAATTTTTAAATTTTAAATGAATATTCATTTCCCTCCATCATATGTAGCTAAGATCCTGGGGGCATAATTGCAAGTTTTTGCCCATTTATTAGGGTAGAAATAATTTACCCAACACTTCCTAATATTGACTTACAAATTCCCACATTTTCTGTAGGACTATGTTGCATTTTCTGGTGCTTGTTATTTGTGTCTTATTTGATTTACATGATCGTATTAAAAATTCCTACATTCAAGTATCAGAAAGTCAATTCAAACTAGCTTAAGAATTCACTGGTTTACCCTACAAGGGAGTTCTCCAGGAGAATCATCAGACCCAGTGAAATCCAGGTACTATAACAATGTTGCCAGCTAGGACTATGTCCCTTTCCCCTAGTCTCTCTACTTTTTCTCTAGGGCTTACTTTTATATGCATATATATAGCTGTTGGCAGCCTCTGACTGACACACTTCTAGTTACAAAGTTTGACACATAGATGTGAGATCTCTTTCTCTCTCTCTGTCTCTCTTTCTCTCTCTTAATCTAACTTTGTCTTCCCTATCACTTTTTCTTCCTCTTGATCCTATTATAGAATTCCAGAAAAAAAATCAGTTTCTCTGTACTTAGGTTACAGAATCTTTTTTGAACCAGTTGTGATAGAGTAACAGGATTCTCTGAATGATCCAGCATAGATAATGTGCCTGGCCCTATGGCCACTAAGGATATTGGAAAGGTAATAGTAGGTCTTTCTTTTCAAAAAAGATACTTTGACATGCACTGTTATTTCTTTTTTCAATTGTGTGTCCTTCTTTTACTTTGCATTATTTTATTTTATTTTATTTTAATTTTGAGAC
>NW_012117488.1:13003929-13010803 GCF_000951035.1 Colobus angolensis palliatus | reverse complement strand
AAAAAAAAAAAAAAAAAAAAGGGAAATGGAAATCTACTCCCTACTTCTTTGACACTGCAATGATTTCTTAGATAACTAATCTAATCACCTTGTTGTTCCCTTGGTCATGCCCCTTGCCCATCCCATCAGTGATCTTCACCGTGCCTGGGGTGTGTGTGTGTGTGTGTGCGCGTGCGTGCACGCACATGCATTTGGGATGTAATACCTAAGTCAAGAAGGGAGTTGTTAACAAGTTGAGTTTCTTTATTTTATTTATTTGACTGAAATCTCAGTATTATCTTGCATTGTGTTTTCTATCTCTCATCCTTTGTTAGTACCAAGGTTGCCTTGAAACAGAGAATTTATCTTTTGCAATTTTTTAATTCACTGGATGAAGTCAGTGAGGGATATTTAGGTTTTGGTCACTAATCTACTCTTCAATAATGTGCTATGGAGTATTTATCCACTAATGTCAATTTATGACCTAATATATTTTAATATACTATGCTATACCTTGGTAATAGTAATGTAATTTTATAGGAAAAGTGATGCTTGCTTTTTCAGATATTCCAAGATGTTGTATTTATGTGTTTTATTTCTTACGGTTCTTGATCTAGTCAAAGAATTTGATGGTATTCTCTCCTTCTTCATATTAAATGTCTGACACCTTCCTTAAGTATTGTTTTAAAACTGGTCAAGTGCAGTAGTGAGAAGGAGCTGGGGGGAAAATATAACAAGGAGTTTAATCTATAACTGAGCATGAACAATCAATTGAGATAACTTGCTACCTCTGGACCAGTCTCTCCTTACCTTTTTGATAGTGCTCCTCTCAAACATTTCTCCCAGCTTGCTGGTTTCTCTTCCTGGTCTTCTTTGCGCTGTATTTCTGGCTTTCCTTAATCTTGTTCCTCCTTAGGGAACAACCGTAAATTATCTTATCTACTCATTCTATGCAGTCCCCCTCGGTGATATAAAATGATGATTCAAAAAATATATATCTCCAGTTCAAAGCAATCTCTGAGATAAAATCTACATCCAGAGCAACAGAGCAAACTTTCACTTGGCTGCCGCAAAGTCTTCTCCAATGCAGTATGTTCTGCAAAGCAGTAAACACCACCCCATTTACCAAGTCAAAAGCCTGGGAGCCATTAGACTTTTGAGGGTGGCAGTGAAAATACTTTACAGGTGAAAAGAAGTCACATATAGCTACAAAGGGTGAGAACATTGCCCACTATGGTTTGCAGGTTTCTCTCATGAAGAAATTCCATCGGCCAGGAGCGGTGACCCACGCCTGTAACCCCAGCACTCTGGGAGGCCGCGGTAAGTGGATCACCCGAGGTGTTCGAGACCAGCTTGGCCATCTCTACTAATGATACAAAAATTAGCCAGGCACGGTGGCACAGGCCTATAATCCCCAGCTACTAGGGAGGCTGAGGCAGGAGAATCGCTTGAACCCAGGAGGCGGAGTTTGCAGTGAGCCAAGATCCTGCCACTGTAGTCCAGCCTGGGTGACAGAGCAGACTCCATCTCAGGAAAAAAAAAAAAAAGAAAGAAAGAAAGAAATGATATCTTTTTGTCTTTTTGTTTACTCTTTGAGTCTGTACTCCTCTTAGGATTTGGTTAGACTAATATAATATGATGCAGAAGTGACTTTGAGGAACATCTGAGACTAGGCCTTAAGAGGCAAAGACACTTTTAATTGCACTAAAGTTGGGCTAACAATCCTTGGTTTGTGCCACCAGATTGTCTAATACTCCTACAAATTGCTGGGCAGAGCCAGCGTGCCTCAGCAATGTGTCACTGAAAAACTTGTCATCAGGAATTAATGTAAATTTGTATAGAGAGATGTGCTATAAGCCCAAATAATATTTTGCCCATGTTAAGGAGAAACTTTCATTCTTTGCATTGAAAGGCATGTTTTGTGGAGGCAAAAACCTGGAATCTGGTAAATTATGAGAGACCCAAGTCAGTCATCACAAGCAAGAAGCTTTCTAACATTTGCTGTTGCACAATTATTTGTGTTTGTGCACCTCAAAAAAAGAAAACCGTAAATGACTGCCCTTGTTAAACCTCACTTAAAGAATTTTTCTTTAAAATAATAGATTTGTTTTCTAAAATCACATTCTAAAACCATCCTTATTTTGAAGTCAGAACACACAAACATTAATAAAAAATAATTATTTTAAGTCAATCGCTAAACGATGCCTCACTTATCAATTATTTATTTCTATATTGATTATGCTAATGGTCGTCAACAGTTTCTGTAAACAACTGACAACCTCTCACTCACATGTCAAGAAAGTTAGCGATAGGACCATTATCTCAAGGGCCACAGTCACTTAAAAAAGAAAAATTCTGCCTCTGAAGATATTTGCCACTGGTTTAAAATCGACTAATTTCTGTTCATTCACTCCTATACAGGTCTGCAGGCTGAGATTTGAAAGGTGGGAAGGAATGTTTTTATCCTGGTTATAGGAATATGGGAAGGAGTAAATAGTCCAAGTCATTTACAAAGGGAAGTTGAAAATAACATTGAGCAGCTAGAGTGGAACCAGCCTGTACTGCCACAGCTGTTCTGCTGCTTCTCCTCTCTCTGCCTTCATTGTGCTGGGCCGACCTCTGCTCTCACTGCTGTTTCCTTGACAACCAAGACAAGATGTCTTCTTTTGCAAATTATTTCTACTCTTGCATTAGAAGACAGTTTAAGTTCTGGGGCCGGGTACGGTGGCTCACACCTGTAATCCCAGCACTTTGGGAGGCTGAGGCGGGTGGATCATGAGGTCAGGAGATCGAGACCATCCTGGCTAACATGGTGAAACCTTGTCTCTATGAAAAAAAAAAAAAAATATATTGGCCGAGCATGGTGGCGGGCACCTGTAGTCTCGGCTACTCAGGAGGCTGAGGCAGGAGGATGGCGTGAACCAGGGAGGCCGAGCTTGGAGTGAGCCAAGATTGCGCCACTGCATTCCATCCTGGGCGACAGAGCAAGACTCTGTCTTAAAAAAAAAAAGATAGTTTAAGTTGTATGTAAATGGAGGGAAGATATCTACACATCTGCAAGAATTGTGCTTACTCCTTATGAAGAATGCAGAACTAGGTATTAGGAAAGTAACACAGTATGCTCATGAAAGGTCAATAATTACAAATAGTAAAATGCTTGAAATTTTCAAGTCAAAACAGATTTGTGATTAATAAAATTAATATACCCAGTTGCTGTGGTCTAAAGGTTTGTTTCCCCCAAAATGCATATGTCAAAATCCTAATGTCCAAGGTGATGGTATTAGGAATATGGTCTTTGGGAGGTGATTAGGCCATAAGGGCTTCATGAGTGGGATTACTGCTCTTATAAAGCAGCCAAAGGAGCTCATTCATCCTTCTGCCATGTGAGGTTACAGTGAGAAGATAGCTGTCTATGAGGACACAGGCCTTCACCAGACATGGAATCTGCTGGTGCCCTGATCTTGGACTTCCCAGCTTCCAGAACTGCGATCAATAAATTTCTGTTGTGGATAAGCCACCTGGTCTATGGCATTTTTTGTACAGCAGTCCAAATTGATGAAGAGGAAAACCAATAATGTTCTTTTTAATTATTAGAGAATTTTTTTCTCATACACAAATTGGCCCATGACATTCATCAGAGGAGATTATTTTAGCAAGTGTAGTACCCATGAGGTCAATGATATGGGCTTCTTGTCATTTATATTTATTTTTCTTCATCTGTTCTTAGAAGTAATTCAAAGAACTTTTTTAAGGCACAGAAAAATACAGTAAAAAAAAATTGAAAATAAGAAAACTTATAGAAAGTAGTAGAAAATGTTTCCATGAACCTGAAGTAAGCTGGTTATTGACTGTGTATTTTAATTCTGAAGTTTTTGGTAGCAACTGCAAAAATAAGAAACATAATAGGCGTAGTCATTTTATTGTCCAATAAAACACAACTTTGGGAGAATAAATCCTTTTCTTGTCATAAATTATGGGTACTCATTACTTGGATCCTTTAATGAGGGGCACTAACAAACATGATTAACATTGCTTTTGCAAACATATGGTCTAAGGGACTGCTTTTATTTTGACCACTCTCAACTCCTTATTTCAGGAAGTGCTTCTCTTTCTGCTCCAACCAAGACCTTCCAATGAAAGTTGCCGTGTTCTTACTTGATCATCTCAAGGCATTGGTCTAAGAGAAAGAACCTAATCAAACTTATTTTGGGTTTTTGAATTTAGGAAATCTACTTGGTGGTTCAAGCCACAGAATATAAAATTGAGAACAATTAAAGTTTACATTTTCCATTATGAAGGAAGGAGTGTGATGAAAATGGAGTTGGCATGCCGAGAGACACCAATCAAAAAGAGATAAGGACAGCATTGTTGGCATTTGAGTCTGTAGTTCAAATCTTTACAGAGATTCTTGTCCTATTTTCCCTGCTCATGTGGTTCAACCCTTCCTGTGGACTCTGCAGACCAGTAAGTTATCTCCTTAGTCTAGAGTAGACTCATTTGAGGATCTTTTATTCACAACTGAAAAGCTCTTGGCTAATACATGTGCAAGAATAATTTATATGTCTGTAAATTCTAATGGATGCTTTAATTTAGAGTTTGTTTCTGCTTCATATAAAAAAAATCACACACTTAATTCTTAGTTTTGGTTACACTTCTTTGAAAAATTGCACTGATTGGAATGGAAATTGGGCATGAGAAAGTATAAACAAACTGAACAGAAAGGCCACTGTCAAACTGCATGTCCTAGTTCTGGACAGTGAATAATGTTGACCAGGGAGCAGCTAACATATCATGAATCTGCAATCAGTCACTGATCCTTGGTGCTATATTTGTTTTTCCTGTGAGGATTATTATAGTGCTTGGAGTATGGTAAGCCTTAACTAAATACTTTCTGAGCAAACACAAAGTGAAGCATGCACTGACTTTTCTTACATTCAAAGCCATGAAATTAGCAGTGTCGGCATGCACTTCAGGTTGGATATAGTAACCATGCTTCATCTTCATCTTGCATTGCATCATGTAAAATTGCAATCTTCTCATGATATACAGTTACATCCTAATATATCTCTCTGATTTCTATAAGAACAGACAAAAATTCTGTTCATGCTACTTTCATTATGTTTTGGTCTGAGTGGCTTCATAATTTACAAGTATACACTGTACAATTCACTGAGAGCTTCTCTTGTCAAAAATACTCACCAATACTCATCTCCAGTCTATGTTGACTTTCACCGTTATTGTCACCACCCCAGAACAGTACAAGCCACTTGTGTGTTGTGTATGACATTGGGTGTGCTTACTTTATTTATCCAGCATAAAATCATATCACCCAGAAAGAAAATTTTTTGAGAATCCAAAAAAGAGGCATATTACTTTCAGTTAGATAACTTCATAAGCAAAATAGTTTTTCTTTAGTTTCTTTTAGCACTTCTAGGTCAAAATAAGAAATAGGAGGTGTGACCAGTTTATCAATTGTAAAAGAAGAAGCCCCTGTTGTGCTAGACTCTTAATTCTTTCCTTCTCCTGTTATGTGAGTCGTTTTGTTGATGACTTAAAGTCCCAGATCATTTCCTGCCTGTGATTTCTGTGCATGGTGATGTGGTATTCTCCCTAAGGGAAAAAGCATTGCCATCAATGGAAGGTTTTTGAGAACAGAAGAAACAAAGAAAAGTATGTGTAAGACGTGGAGAGTCCCTGAATGTTATGAACCTGAAAGAGCCAATCCCTCAAAATAAAGCTCAAGTGACTCACTGGGTCTAAATTTAAAAAGGAGCCAAAATGACCATTTGCTGATTAGCGGTCACATCTTCCTCTGAGTTTCTGGAAAATACACACATCTGATTAACTTTAGGAATTTCACAGCTGACTGTACATGTTCATAACATCTGAACTAACCAATAGACTGTGGCTTGCATCCACCTATCAGAAGTAAGCAAATGTGAATCCTTTATTTACCTAGGAGGACCTGACTGGGAACCTGGGCAAGAGCATTCTCTATAAAAGCTAGACCCCTCATTTGTTTTCTGGAACATACCTTCGTTTTACACAGAAGGCTGTATCTCCTCAGTTTGCAAACTGTTCACTGGAATAAAGTCTCTTTCCTCCAAATTCTTCTTTAGAGAAGTTCTCTTCACAATGTGTTAGCACATTCACATACTGTTTCTGTATTTATATGAGAGCTTTGGATTCTTTACATAAATTTTATGCTCTTGAAATCTTTTCCATGCTTTTTTTCGAAATTCCCTTCTTTAACTGATATTTTTATTTGCATTACTTCTTTTTGAATGTTTTAAGTATTTCTACAAACTCAGAATGTTTTTACAAGACTACTTCAGATCCACCTAGGAGAAAAACTAAAATTTGTATTTACTTTGAACTTGCAATGTTTTAACATATTTTTGCCTATTAATTTCTACTTATTTCCAACTTTTGAATGATCGAAATTTTCATATGTATAAATTCTGTTTTTTAAAAAAGTTTTCTTTCAGAGCAATCTATAAAACAAGATATATTGTTTTATTCTCAACTGGAATAAAATATCAGTATTAAAGGAGATTATAAATATAGAGTGGAGAGCTTTCTGAATAATTGTGATACAAGGTTGACAGTAATGATTTCTGTTTAAAAAGAACAAGATTGCGTTCCTAAGTAAAATGGAGTCTGAATTTATGTGTATATATATATATATATTCAACCAGCCTGGCCAACATGGTGAAACCCTATCTCTACTAAAAATATAAAAAATTAGCAGGAGTGGCCAGTCGCGGTGGCTCAGGCCTGTAATCCCAACACTTTGGGAGGCCGAGGCGGGCTGATCACGAGGATCGAGACCATCCTGGCTAACACAGTGAAACCCCGTCTCTACTAAAAATACAAAAAATTAGCCAGGCACGGT
>NW_012117488.1:13001090-13003216 GCF_000951035.1 Colobus angolensis palliatus | reverse complement strand
TTTTTGTATTTTTAGTAGAGATGGGGTTTCACCATGTTGGCCAGGCTGGTCTCGAACTCTTGACATCAAGTGATCTGCCCGCCTCAGCTTCCCAAAGTGCTGGGATCACAGACGTGAGCAACCGGGCACAGCCGTCTGATTTAATATTAAAGGAAGATGGTGGACAGTGTGCTTGAAGGTATTAGTGGGAAACGGCTCTTAAAATGCAGGCTAAAAAGTGTACTTAATGCACCATGCTAATCTCTTGTTGTAAATGTTGAGTGCTTTAAAAAAGCATAAACCTCTAGCAGTTCCCAAGTAAGCCCTGCTCCTTTACTCTTTTCTCCTCTGGAGGACTTTCTCTTTTGACATTTCCTTCTTCTATTCCCTTGGATAATACTTCTGAAGCATCACGCTAGAGTGGAAAGAACATCTGGGTGAGAGTCTGCAGTTGTGATTATAGTGTTGAGTCTGTTACACCTGTCTGTGCAACACATGTCATTTAACCTTCGTCGACTCCCTTAAATATGGGGAATGACACATGTGATCTCCTAATCCTTTATGTATTCATTAATGGTAAGTACCATTCACTGGGTATATAGTAATGATCAGCACAGTCCCTGTCCCTATATAGAATACATTCATGTCAGGAAATGGACATTTAAACAATAATTGCAAATTAAACAGTGTTAAAATTCAGAGAGCTATGATAACATAATGATGTCACCTCTACACCAGGGAATCAGATAAGGTTTTCCCAGAGAAACATTTTATACCAAAAATAAAAAAATTTAGTTTGGAGTTAAATGCCTAGGGGTGAGGTACAGAGGTAAAGGGGGAGATGCAGAAATATGTATTTTTTATGTAGAGTGAATAACATGTGTGGAGGTCAGAGGCAGGAAGAAACTGTCTACTCTTCAGAAATTACAGGCCTCTCAACTTCTCAATTCTGTTCTATCTCAAAGATCCAGCTTTAGTTCATATTATTTTTCTGACACTTGCCCTTAAAATTTCTTGCCTACCTTGACCATTTTTCTTCTTAAGTTTCCATTGGCATGTATCATGTGAATCGTTGAATTTTAGCATTTGGCTATTTTTGCTTTGCCTCATCAAACCATTTCACATATGTGTGTCCTGCATCCCTACATACTTTTAAGTTCAAAATAGATAAGACTGTGCTTTGCACTGCTTTGGTGTGCACCGTGATGTCTGTGATGGTGCTGGGTGCTGAACATCCATTAAAAACATTCTTGTTGAATTTATTATTTCCTTTTACCTTAATGCAGACTTCCTGTCACGGCATTAGGGCAAAGAATAATTTAGGGGTTGAAATGTTGATACAAGGAGTAATAGTAAATGTCTTATCAAATTGTTGGACCCTGTCATTCTTCACCTGGATTTAGAAAATAAAAAGATCCCTGATGATATCCCCAATTTCCTCTGGCAATGTTTCTAAAGGAACTGTCCTATGAGACTTCAGCACTTCTGACTCATGACATTAAAATCCTGAGCTCCTCAAGAAAATTAATCATAACAGACCACAGGAAGATTCTGCTAAAATTGCCAAAAATAACAATACTTTTAGTTAGCACTCTTTTCCCAAGGTATTCAGAATCCAACCTGTATAGCAACTTTGTCATGTTTACATCATTTTGCTAAGCTAGAATGAAGTGCTACACTAATTGAGATATGAAGAAACCAGGATAGAAAAATACAAATTGTTTCTTTAGGTCTGAAAAGAAAGCTACCAGCTAGCCAAAAGTCCAGACATTCTAAAATTCATAGTGTCAAATTAGTTGTATTATTTTCTTATTTTTGCTTCTGGTGGAGACATCCAAAACCGATGGCCTAGGGGGCAGCAGGAATGAATTTTAATCCCAGGCACATTGCCAGCTTTAGGTCTATGTGCAAATGCCTCTGTGAGGTATTTTTCTGCACCTATATACAATGAGGATACTGATACATCTGTATCATCAAATAAAAATGTGGAGTAAAGATGTAGCTAATATTCTACAACATAAGCATTCTTCCAGTTACTGGTAAATCGATGCCCATTAATTGAATCATAGGGCAAGTACGTGTGTGAAGCTTACTAAATAACTCGTAGCAGGGTATTCTTCTTTTTTTTTTTTTTTTTTTTTTGAGAC
>NW_012117488.1:12997823-13000189 GCF_000951035.1 Colobus angolensis palliatus | reverse complement strand
GGGAAGGAGGGAGGAGAAAGTCTTTCAGAGTAGTAGGAAGCTGTCAAAATCTACTTAATGGAAACATTTGTAGATGGAATCATTTGCAGAGAATGTTTTTCCTTCCCCTCCAAGAAAGTTTTTGTTCTTGCTGATGGCTTTTCTATCTAGAATCCGCAGATCTTCCACAGATTAAAAAACTAAGTATAGAAAAGTATTCTGTATAGGTGGAAGATTTGAAATAATTTATTGATGCTAAAACAAGATGTTTATAATACTTTTCCTCACGCCACCTACTACTTTGAATTTGCTCAGTCGGTGCCATTTTATTTAGTAAGGCTTAGAGAAGTCAAATCAAACTTTGATTTGAATTTCACAAAGATTTGAAATTCTCTCACAGAGATTTGAATTTCTCTCTCTCTCTCTCTGCCTTGCATTCTCTGAGAGAGAATACTTTTGAGTTGATCAGCTGGACAGTTTATGGGGGGATAGTAGTTCCCTGTTTACACTATTCAGTAATAACTAAAAGTAGATTATTGAAGTATGTTTTATTAAAATGTACTGATGGGAAAGAGTACTTTAGAGTGTCCAAAATGGAAATAAATATATATATTTACATAAATGGTTTAGAAACATCAAGTTTATAAAATGAATCTTCTCTTATGCATCTGTAGATTAGAACTTGACTCACAGCTAAAAGCAGAAGCCATGTAAAAAAAGATAATTATTTCCTAAAGCAAACTTATTTTATGTAATGCAAAACCTGATACAAGAAAGAGCATAATTACAAGTGTGCAGCTCAAAGAACTTTACAAAGTGATGCGCCTGTGCAAGCAGCACAGATCAAGAAACAGTATTGAGCCTCCTCTCCCTCCTGCTCACTCTCGGCCTCTCTCCAAAGCTATATCCTGAGTTCTAATTTGACTTCCAGGTGGGTTTTCCTTGTTTTTAAATTTCTCAAAAGTGGGATGATGCAGTAGGTTGTCTATTATGTCTAACTTTTTAAACTCAACATTTTATCTGCAAAATCCATCCACGTTGTTGTGAGTAGCTATATTTCTTTCATTTTCATGGCTGTATTGTATTCCAGGCGAATAGAGATCGTTTGTTTATTCAGAGCCTTATTCATAGACAGGTAGTTTCTGGTTTGGGGTTGATACAAATTGTGCTACAATGATAATGTTCAACATAGTTTTTTTCTGAAAACATATACACATTTCTCTGGGGGATGTTCCTTAGAGTAGAATTCCTAGGTCATAGGGTGTAGATAATAGATATTGCCAGTAGTTTTTCAAATTTACACAACTGCCAGTAGTGCATGTGAGTTCCAGTTGCTCTACCTCCAAGCTAATGCCTTGTATTTTTAAGTGCTATTCTGATGAGTGTATAGAAATGTCATATCTGAATTTGTTTTTTTCTGATGACTAAGGAAGGCAAGTATATTTTTGTGTGGATACTGGGTGTTTGACTACCCCATCTTATGCAGCACCTTTTCCAGTCTTCTGCCATATTTCCATTTGACTGTCTATATTTATTGAATCCTTTAGATATTCAGGATACACATGTAAAATATATAAAATATCTTCTTGTATTCACTGGCTTTCATTTTTATTATACTAATAGTGCCTTTGGATTAACAGATTTTCTTACTTTAATGTATTCATACGTATCAAATTTGTCCTGTTACAGTTAGGTGTTATGATGTCCTGTTTAAGAACTATTTAACTCTTCCAAGGAAAAAAATTATCTATTTATTTATTTATTTATTAACTATGTGTCTCAAAATGTGGAAAGAAAGAATGCCTAGAGAACTGGGGTCTATAGTACTCCATGCATGGAGTACTAAATTTTACGCATACTGCATAAATTTTAGTTGGAGACAATGTACATTGAAAAAGGTCACATTTCTATAAAGCTGTAAATTAGATATAACTTCTTCCAGGACTTAATCTACTCAGATGTTAGTAAGTTCAGTCTCAGCCATTTACATTTTTTCTCATCCCCTGTATGGAAATGACTCAGATATGAATATGGATTTGGGTTTAAGCAGTGCCAGAGGTAGAAAATAAAGAGTGCTCCATGCACTTTGTCGATATGGGCACTGGGACCTCTTCTGCCTCTTCTGAAAGAGGCTGTGGTGGAGGCTCAGCCCAGGCATCCATCTTTGGGGGCTGCTGTCAGGAATGAGACTCCCTTCTCACCTCTTTAAGATGCATGCTACCTTGCTCCTAGCCTCCTCCTCAAGCTGAACAGAGACTAAAAATGCTTCAGACCTCCTCTGTTACCACCTCTACCAGTCTTTGCTGTCTACGTGCTTGGGGTTAAGGCAGCGACAGCTCCTTCAGTGAAGGTTAAGACACTGGTCAAAAAGAGTCTGACCTTTCCTC
>NW_012117488.1:12992740-12993158 GCF_000951035.1 Colobus angolensis palliatus | reverse complement strand
TTATTACTTGTGCTTTTAAATAGTTGTCAGGCAAATATTGCATTAGAAAATATAATAATAATTTCATGTTTTTTTCCAAATAGAACTCCCGTAAGTATGTCTTCAGTTAGAAATAGACATTCTCCAAATTTAGGATGGGTTGAAGCAGTGCCTTAGTGGCTCACTCCCTATTGCGTGGCCAGACTGAAGTTAAGGTCGTGAGTAATAGATTCCTATGTTCTTCCTTAGGAGACAAAGTGCAGCCTGGGGAAAGCCTCTGATCTCCGTAGGTTAATCAACTCCATCACTCTGTGTTCCTGAGAGACTCATGGTTTCAACTCTCTGGGTTCTTGCTTGAAAAATGCTGGGTTTCCCTTCTGTCCACTCATGACTCAAATCACTTTATCTCCCCTCCCTGACACCTCCTTCAATGATTAAT
>NW_012117488.1:12984269-12990865 GCF_000951035.1 Colobus angolensis palliatus | reverse complement strand
TTTTTTCCTAATTATTATTTGCATCCCTTTTTATCTAGCCTAGGGGATAGTCACTCTGGTTTTCAGCTGTTGAGAATTTGCTCTTCTTTGTGTAGGAAAATTTACTCTGCCAGGAGCAATCTTTCTTCTGCCTTTCCCAGGTGAAAATCTTTTCTGTTCTTCAAGGTCAGCATTAGTCCTATCTCATATAAAAATGTTTGAATTTATGGAGAGGAGGAAACCCTTCCGTATGAAGTGCCTAGCACTCTACACTTTGTTTTTGGTCCAATTCTCATTCTACCTCTTGGCATGTTTGATCTGTCACAGCTTCAAGTGTACTTTTTTACCCTGTTCGTGAGTGATTGCTACTGATGGACCATCACCAATTACAATGATTACAAATTGTGATGTTTTCCTTCCATGCAAAATCTGTTTGGTTTTATCAAATCTGCTCACTCTCATGGGACTATATTGGGCATGTGCGTGGCATCTTTCCTGTGCATCGTGGGAGAAAATAATTACAAACAAAGCTCTAGGCACTACTCTCCCAGGCCTGGATGCACTGTCACTGCTGGCAGCTTGATGTATCCCCAAGTTGAACTTTGAGGATCTCCCTTTTGCTCATGGGGGTGGCCATAATGCATTTCCAGCTCTCAGCCCCATTTATGAAAACATGTTTATTCCCCTCTAGTGGATTTTTTTCAAGCATCAGGAGCTCTGTGGTTTAATTACTTGTCATATATTACTAAGACAGTGCTGTGGTCTGAATATATTAATATGTAGTTGCCACAAAATGCTTGTGTTGAAATCTAGTCACAAATGTCATGATATTAGTAGATGAGACCTTTAAGAGGTCATTAGGTCATGAGGGCAGATCCTTCATGAATGCAGTTGGCACTGCTGTAAACAAGGCCCCAGGAGCTGCCACATCTCTTTACACCACTGGAGTACGCAGCTATGAACCAGAAAGTGGCCCCTAACCAGACACCAAATCTGCCCGCACCTTGATCTTAGACTTCCAAACCTCTAAAACTGTTCAGAAATGCATTTCTGTTGTTTAGAAGCCACTCATTTTACAGTATTTTGTTATGGCACCCTGAATAGACCAAGATAGATAGATATATTTGCTGATAAATTTGCTATATAGATATATTTGCTGATAAATTTGCTTTTCTCTTTTAAAAATCTATTCATTTTCCTGAAATCTTGATGATGTTTTACATAGCCTCAAGTTTTTTTTTTCTTGGCAAAGTTACAGTTGCTGAATTCTTAGTACTTTGTCCATATATTTGTACAACTGAAAGCCTCCCGTCCAAGACTCCCGCTCTTTCCCTAGCCAAAAATGAGGTATACTTCGGAGAATGAGGGAAAAAATATAATAAAGATAAAAACATTTATTCAACACAGATAATAGTGTTTGAGGACAATATAGTGATGACATTGGGTGTTTCAAAATCTACTAACTTTGAGAACTAATATCATAAAATCTTAAATCAATCTTGTTTCAAGATAAAAATCAAAGAAAATACATCAGCACAAAAAGATTTGTTGGCAAGAAGGAGCATTTAAAATCTTAACAACCTGAGTGTACCCAAAGCAACAAAACCGATCTACCACCTATCACTATTTTGAAATCCAAATTGATCTAATAGAGGCAAAAGCAGCTAGAAGAACCATAGAGTCTCATAGAGTCTCATATTAACCTTTAAAATAAGAATAAACAGTGAACTTGTAAATTACTCTCTTACAAATCAGACATGAGTAGCTTTTGAAATAATGGAACACATTAACAGGATATTTGTGAACATTTTGAGAACAATAGATGACTCCTGAGCTGCACACAAGGTGAGTGATTAAAACAAAAACAAAAAAAAACCACACACCTCAACTTGTTAAAGAAAGTGATTATATAAAGAGGAAGGCATTCACTTGATGAGAAAAATAAACATATAAATGAAATGTAATCTTGGATGTTTACAAAACAACCTTTCCCTATGAGCTTAAAGCTTGCTCTTCTTTAATGTGTTTTATGCCTCCTTAGCTGAGTGAAGATTTTTTTTGTTGCTGCCTCTTCACTTCTGTTTTATCCTAAGGCATTTAGGATTTTACCACTACCAGGACCCTAAAGGTATCTCACTAGGGCCCCTAGTGCCTTTCAGTTGATAATCCAATGAATTTGTCTTCACTTCTTATCTTCCTTAAATTTCTTGTAGTGTTTTTAAAGTAAATTTGTATTAATGTATAACGCATATATAGCAAACTGCACAAATCACAAATATACAGCTACATCAGTTTTTACAATGAAGACTGCACCTTCCTTTTGTTCACTGCCTCTCTCTTGTCTTTCACTCCCCCACACCTGTCTTTAAATTCTTTCCTCTTTTGTTCTCCACAGTCATTCTTCTCTCTTTTTTAAAAAATTAAATATATTTATTGAATAACAAATGGGATACAAAGCACTTCTGTGAATTGGCTAAATAAAGATAAACAAGATGATAAGGATCATCTTAGATAAGATAGCCATAGTGACATAAAATTACTTTTATGTTTATTTACATCATTAAATTCTGATTTCACTGTAGCCAGATTTCATTACTTATTTTTTTCATGCTTGTAGCATTAACAGGTTGCCAGACACATTCAGTAAATAAAGATATGTATGATTGGAAATGGAGAAAGGAAGCTAGCTGAAATCATTTCACAGGGGTTAAAGACGATGAAGACAGCTTTACATCTGAGAGCATTTGAACAAACAAAGTTACACTTGGAGGAAAAGGGGTCTTATATACAGCCTATCACATAGACACCCATGATATTGTATAAATGAACATAGCTTCCTCATAAATGAGCACAGCTTCTTCTCTTCTCTCTTATTTTTCCAGGTCAGGCTCATATTGCAGTTCTCTTTCACTATTTCCACCATCTAGGTGTTGACCTCCAGAGTTGATCCTTATATCTTTTTCCTTAGAACCTAAGTACTGTTCAGAGGGACCTTATCCGTTCTCATCCCTCTGTTAGTTATGCCTTGGTGACATGGATGTCTTGACATATATATCAGCTGTTCTCCTAACCCTACGGTTGTATAATATCACCATGTCTCCCCTGGATATGTAGTTCATAGCTCAGAAATAACACAGCCAGGCCAACGGCATCCACCACGGGTTGTAGAGGAAGCCTGCCTGTGCTCAAGGCCTGGCTTGGCACCTGGCTGGGTATGTGACCTTGAGCAGGTCACTTAATACTAATATTTTTCTTTTTACAATGTAGACATATCATGTATTATAAGTTTCTTTGGCTGATTTGACCAATCACTAAATGTTTATTAGCTTAAAATAAAAAAAAAAAAATTAGTTTTTTTTAAAAATTTGAAGGCCATAAATTCAAAATCAATGTGACTGAGCTGGAATCAAGGTGTGAGCACAGCTGCACACCCTTCACAGACTCTTGGGGAGAATCAGAGCATTGCCTATTCCAGCTCCTGGCAGCTGCCAGCACTGCCCCACTCGTGGCCACATCATTTCAACCTCTGCCTCCATGGTCCCATTGCCTCCTCCTCTTCTGTCTATATCAAATGTCATCTGTCTCTCATGGGGATACACATAATCGCATTTTGGGACCACTGGGCTATTTCACAATAATCTCTCCCTTTCAAGATCTTTAAGTTAATCACATCTGCCAAGATCCTTTTTTTCCAAATAAAGTCAATATATGCATACCCCAGAGAATGGGGCATATCTTTTTGGGGGTCTGGGGGGACATTCTTCTAAGGCTAATGTACTCTTTATTTGCTTACTCATCTGAGTTTAATATGCATCTTGGGGGTGCATCATTCAGCCCCCTACAGATGAAACAGTGACTATCACATAGAGTGGTCATGTGGTTAAAGAGGTAACTTCAGACCTAATAATTGGGATAATACCTGAACAGGATCAGCACTCACTAAACATTAGCTTTTTCATTGTTGTTCCTCACAAGTCTCCCCATGTCAGATTTTCTTTCTCGGGAAAAACCAACCAATATGAAGCCTGAGATCATGACCTGTCAATTCTGTCCCCTTAACATCTCATTCTCATTGACTTGATTTCCACTCTCAGGGTCTCCAGCCCGAGACATTACAGCCTCCTGTCTTCATCCTATGCTCCTCCAACATGTCCTTCCCACCTCTGCCAGAGTACTGAGTCTAAAGTAAAGACTGGTCCTGGTGGTCCTGCATATTGACATTTATTCCTTCCACAAACAGTTATTTAGCCTAGTCTATGCTTGGCATTGAGAACACAAAGAAAATGAGACATAGCCTGATTGGGGACGTTGTCAGGCCACAAATATGTAGTAGGTGGAAAAATGGCCCTCAAAGACATCACTTCCTAATCCCTGGAATTGGTGACTATTACATGATATTACAAAACAGGTGATTAAGTGAAGGATCTGGAGAAGAGACATTTCCTGAATATCTAGATGGGCCGTAAATGCAATCATGTGTATTCCTATATGGAGAAAAGTAGAGAAAAACTAGACAGAGACACACAAACAGAAGAAAGTGATGTGAAGATGGAGGCAAAGATGGAAGGGATGCAACCACAAGCCCAGGAATGCCTGCTGCCATCAGAAACAGGAAGAGGCAAGGTATAGATTCTACCTAGAGCTTCTGGAGTGAGCACGACCCTGCCAACAACTTAGTTTTGAACTTCTGGCTTCTAGAACTGTGAAACAGTCCATTTCTGTTGTTGCAAACCACCAAGGTTGTGGTGATGTGGTACGGCCGTCCTACACTAATGCAGCCGGGCAGAAGCACAGAGGAGGAGGTGCTCACAGAGTCTCGAAGCAGCCTGTGTGGGGACACACCAATGCTCAGGAAAGGCTTCCTGGAGGAAGTGCTGGCTGCACGGAAACTCTCCATTTGAATAGGAGCTAATCCCATGGGAAAGAAGGAAACATGCATCCTGTAGGATGCAAAGGGAGGAGAGAAAGAATCAGAGGCTCAGGAAATGATTTGCATTTGGTTCTGCTAGGATTTTATGTCGGAAGTGACTGACAGTGAAGCTGGAGACAAGGTTTGAAATGGATCACCTGGAGCAGTGTCTCCTTCCGTAAACAGCTGGGACATTGTCCTGTAGGTTACAGAGCCAGTGATGCTTCTGAAGCAGGACTCCATTTAAAATGGGAGCTCCAGGGTGGCTGCATGGCAGTAGGATAAGGTAGATGATGGGAAAACTAGTTAGAAAGTTGAAAGGACAGAGAGAAGGGCAGAGATGACAAACGTTTTAGTTGATATAATCAGTAGGATTTTAGGGTTATTTAGCTTGGGTGGAAAAGGGATAGAGAGAAAAAGGGAAGGAAGACACTCAAGCTTCTGGCTTTGGTGACTACTTCACTGGGGGTAATTATATACTTCACTGAGTAATTATAGTGCTGACAGGTAGAAATATTTAACATGTAGTTCCGTACATAAGTCTGAAGTTCAGGGTAGAAGCCTAGACTGAAGATTCCGATTTGGAAGTTGTCAGAATTTACGACACATTATATGTGTATTTTAATGCCTTTCTCAAGCTCTACTAAACCACAAAGAAAAGGGTTTATGTCTTCCTACTCTTCATATTCTCAGCTCTTAGAAAATACAGAAGACATCCAATAAAGCTTTAAGAAAGGAATTAATATACTTATTAGAATATTGATGTTTTTATTAGGTACATTTGACCTATTTTGACTAAAATGCTTTTTTAAAAAATGTAACCTTTTGTAGAAGAAGTTCAAAATAACTCATTTAGCCTCAACAAATCAACAATTTTACTGTTACTGGATGTAATGAAAAAAATATGTAATCATTATACATTATAAAAGAGAATTATATTACATCAATACATTTTTTCTAGTAAAGTTTCATAAAATGGGAAAGAAATATACCACATCATGGAAAAATTAACAAGTAAGAATAAGAGGAAAAGCAAATGTTTCTAGTACTGAGCTATTTTGTAACCTATACAATTTTAAGCTTGTCTGTAACACATGGAAATTTTGAATACAGGTAAAATCTGTTACTAGCCAGAGATGGGAAAAATGAATAGTTGGTTGTTTTAAGCTTTGATTTCTGTGATTCTAAGAATGTCTTTCTTTGTTTTTATTTTTCCTAAAGACAAAGCATGTAATAAAATGCTCTACCTACATTGAGCAGCACCAAATAAAAACAGCCCTAGTCAGGACACAAAGTTTTCTTTAAGGATTAAGTTCAAATCAAAGATTTGTCTGAAATATATATAGCTTTCAATTACATCCACTCTTTATTGCCACAATCACTTTCTGTTATAACACATTTAACACACACAAAAAGAGACTTTCAAGAACCTGTACACATTATTAGATTTAATAATTAGCCACCAACAATTGTGTTGATTAGTTAGATTTTCACACTTCCCATGTGTGGAGGTCAAGGCTGAGAATGGGAAGAATGTGCTCTATGGCTGCATACGCAAAGAAAAGAATGAAATATATACACACACATTCACTTAATGTAATGCAATTACAATGGAATGGAATTCTCTTAATGGAATATATTATATATATATATTCACTTAAATGTTATATTTTAGGTTAAAACAGAATAGGCTAGAAAATAGGCCAGG
>NW_012117488.1:12971621-12983169 GCF_000951035.1 Colobus angolensis palliatus | reverse complement strand
GTGCATGTTTCTCAAGCAATCAAACCAAAAGGAATTGATTTGTTGTAAACATTTTCTCTCATTATCAGATTTTTTGTGGTAATTTTTTGTTAACTTCTCCTTCACAGACAAGATGAAGTCAAAAAGTGGCCTTTGAGTACATTCTGAGTTCCCAGGAGTAGAAGAACGCTCTAAACCTGGATTCTTTGAGCTGCCCAAAAGTAAAGGTTATATGAAGGAACTTTGCTTGGAATCGTGGCCACATTGATTAATGTGCTTAGCATAAACAGCAAAGCCTGGGCATGGAATGTGATCAATAGAATATTTGTTAAATGATGCAAATCACTATTAATTATTGCTTCGGGGAGCTAGCTTAGGGATAACTTTGAGAAGTGGCAGAGACATAGCCAGAAGCTTAAGCATTGGCAATAGCATAGAAAGATTATAACACAGAAGAAACGGAAGTAAAGAAGCAGAGGAAGCCAACTTTGTTTTAAAATGATGTCATACATTCTCTGGGAGATGGAATACATATGTAAACATAAGGCACACAGTAGAGAAAGAGCAGGAAACAATATTTGTTTAAAATTGATCTTTTCTCTTTGAACAAGAATGGACAGTACAATATCCAGTAACAAGATTGATAATTGAATAACTGGTGTTTGCAAATTGGGATACAAACATAGTTTGAGCACCAATTCTTTTAACAATTTTGTCTTATCAGATGTAACAGGGTGAGGGTTTGCCAAACATCAGTAGCACTGTGACAGCATTTTCTGCTTTATGTCTCTCTGGTAACTAGAGGGCACCTCTTCCAGCCTTAGCTTATTCCTCCGTGAGATTTTCTCTCTTTTTCTTTTGGCAATTGTCTGTTTTTAAAAAATTATAGTAACATATAATTGTTCTACCTATTTATGGGAACAGTGTGATGTATCACTGCATGTACACTGTATAATGATCAAATGGGGGTAATTACCATATCCATCTCTTTAAATATTTATCACTTCTCTGTGTGATAACATTCAAAGTCTTCTAGCTATCTTGAAATATTCACTACATTAGTTTTTGCTATAGTCACTCTACTGTGCAATAGACTGCCAGGGCTTATTCTTGCTGTCTAGCTGGACTTTGTACCCATTTTCCACCTTTTCCCCTTCTCCTCTTCATCACCCTTCCCTCCCCAGCTTCCAGTAATTTTTAATCTATATATTGTAAGTCTTTTTCACATTTAAGTTCCCTCAATCAAACCCAGGTACTCCAGACTGGGTTCTCTTTAGGTGGATTCATTTAAAGAGAGTGTATGTTTTGATTAATTTTCTTCTTATATATTTTCAATGTGTTAGCACTTGATACTATTTTAAGTGCAAAGATTGCATATAATATTTAGTCAAATACATATGAACTGCATTTAAGGGATCTTAAGATAACTCTCTACAAGCTATGAAATGAGGTTTTCTTATACTGTGGTGGAAAAATTCATCTGAAGTTTCTAAAAGAATGGATGTAAACTCATAAATAACAGGAGGTAACCCTGAAAGCAGAATAAAATAAACTCAAATAAAGGACACTTGTAAAATTATACGTAAAAAAATTTGACATCAGTATATAATTGTTTAAGGATCCATAATGATAATGATACAGAGAGTTGGAGAATAAAGAAATGAAGAAAGTATCTTTTTAATATGTACTCTACTGACTTGCCAGTTCAAAGAAATATTGTATGTAAAGGGACAAATCTATAATTTTAATAATATGATTTATATATAAATAATAATATAAAGCAACATTATGCAAATTACACAAAATTATACAAAGTATGACTCCAAAACAAACAAAATTTAAATTAGGGCATTAAAAAACCACCACATGCCAGGCGCGGTGGCTCACGCCCATAATCCCAGCATTTTGGGAAGCTGAGGTGGGCGTATCACGAGGTCAGGAGACCGAGACTATCCTGGCCAACGTGGTAAAACCCCGTATCTACTAATATACAAAAAGAAAAAAGAAAAAATTAGCCAGGCATGGTGGTGCATGCCTGTAGTCCCAGCTGCTTGGGAGGCTGGGGCAGGCGAATCACTTGAACGCCAGAGGGGGAGGTTACAGTGAGGCCAGATCACACCACTGCACTCCAGCCTGGCGACAGAGGGAGACCCCACCAAAAAAAAAAAAAAGAAAAAAGCCGCCGCCACAGACACATCCAACGAAATTGACATTTTAAACACCTTTTTTGAGAATTAGATCATGATTATGAAAGTTAGGGAGTTAACAAGATTATTTCTAGAATTCTGATTTACAACCTTACTAAAAAGTTACTTCTATATGGAACTTTTTGGACCAAAAATAGTGATTTTTCAACTTGAATGCTTTCTTAGTTACTATTTGGCTCTGAATGACATCATGATATTCTCAAATTCAAAATTCCCCTCCAAAGTGGTCAGATATATACTAAATTGAAATTATTTCAAATAGTTTTTGACATGACTCCTGAAAGCATTTGTCAAAGAATTATTTCTAGAAGCTTTCGTGCAGAAGAAACATCACTTTGATTAAAAATATGTCCTTCCAATGTCACTCCATTGGGGAGCATAACGCTTGTTCCACCGTGTGTGTTCTCTCATGTGCATTTTCCTAAAAACAACAGAGATTCATTTTGCATAGACTAGGATGGTATGTACCGATATTTTAATAAACAATGAACCAGAAAGAGTGTTTTTTTTTTTTTTGAGACGGAGTCTTGCTCTGTCACCTAGCTGGAGTGCAGTGGCACGATCTTGGCTCACTGTGACCTCTGCTTCCCGAGTTCAAGCGGTTCTCTTGCCTCAGCCTCCCGAGTAGCTGGGATTACAGATGGCTGCCACCATGCCCAGTTAATTTTTGTAGTTTTAGTAGAGATGGGGTTTCACCATATTGGCCAGGCTGGTCTCAAACTCCTGACCTTGTGATCCGCCAGCCTTGGTCTCCCAAAGTGCTGGGATTACAGACGTGAGCCACCGTGCCTGGCTGGGTGTAAATTTTTATTGTGGTAAAATACACATAAAAAATTTACTATCTTAAGTGTTTTTAAGTGTACAGTTGAGTTGTAGGAAGTACATTCATAATGCTGTGCAACCATCACCATCTGTCTCCAGAACTCTTTCTCTTGCAAACTGTAACTCTCTATCCATTGAACAGTAAGTCCCCATTTCTTCATCTCCCAGCTCCTGGCAACCACCATTTTACTTTCAGCATGTATGATTTAAACTACCCTAAATACCTCATGTAAGTAGAATCATACAGTCATTGCCTTTTTGCAGCTGGCTTGTTTCACTAGCATAATGTCCTCAAGGCTTATCCATGTTGCAGAATACATCAGAATTTTCTTCCTGTATATGTATGTATATTCCTGTATGTATTCCTTCCTGCATGTATGTATAGATGTATATGAATATGTATATTCCGCATTTTGCTTAATGATGAATACATGGGTTGCTTCCACATTTCAGCTATTGTGAATAGTGCGGCTATGAACATGGCTGTAGAAACATCTCTTCAAGGCCCTGTTTCCATTTCTTTGGGTATATACTCAGAAGTGGAATTACTGGATTATATGGTAAGTCTGTGTTTAATTTTTTGCAGAACCATCATACTGTTTTCCATAGTGGCTGTACCATTTTACATTGCCACCAACAATGTGTAAGACTTTCAATTTCTCCACATCCTCACCAACACTTTTTATTTTCTGGTTTTGTGGTTAATAGTAGTCATCCTAATGATGTGAGGTGGTATTTCATTGCGGCTTTGATTTGCATTTCTCTAATGATTAGTGGTGTTGAGAATCTTTCTATGTGCCTGTCGGTTTTTTCTGTATCTTCTCTGGACAAATCGCTATTCAAGGCTCTTGCTTATTTTGAATCAGGGTTTGTTGTTGTTGTTGTTGAGTTTTAAGAGTCATCTGTATATATAACTTGCAAATACTTTCCTTCATTCCATGGGCTAGGTTGCTTTTTTACCCTGTGGACAGTGTGTTTTGACGTACAAATTTAAAATTTTTTTTATGAAGTACAGTTTCTCTATTTTATCTTTTCTTGTCTGTGTCTTTGGTATCATTTGACCAAGAAATCATTGCCAAACCCAATGTTGTGAAACTTTAGTCCGTCGGATTTTTTAAATTCATGTAAACCATCAGCATAATTTTTATTACACTTATTGAGTTTGGTTTATTATTTAGTTAGATTGACTAAGTCCGTTTTCTAGACTGACTTTGAAAAGGGCTAAGAAACTTTGCATTGGCTTTTTCATGCTTCAAGTTGCCAGTTTTGACTACATTTTAATCGCTTATTTTTTATTCCATCTCTTATGGGATCACCATAAAATTATATTTGTACCTACCCGGCATGAACACATGAGTAGCAGTAGTAGTTATCAGTCTTTTTTACTTTCCTTACTTGGTTTAGATTATCTAATAACCAATAACTACTACTATAGATAAGAGTTTATGTCCATAGGCCCGAGGCAAAAGTAAAGTATATACATATAAGAGAAGAGAAATTTCTGAGGCTGTGAGCTACAACACTGTCTTCAAAGAACTTTAACAAATAGAGTTCCAAGAAATGCCTCTGGAATTGAAGAAAAAGTCATAATTGAAATTTTAAGTGCAATGGATGATTCAAACTGCTCTGCATGTTACATGCCATTAAAAAGAGCATTAGTAACTCAAAAATATCTGAAAAATTACACAAATCTAAAGAAATTATGCATGATAGAGTAGAAAGAGAAAAGGAGATGCTAAGGATTCTTGCCTATTTTGATTACTTTTTCTCCTTTGAATTTAGATCAGTGCCTGGCATGTACGGCCTCAGTGAATATTTGTGAAATGCATTAATGAATGTGCTCAAATTTTAAATCTTGCTTATATGTGATTGTAAAATGTGTATTTTTGTGTGCAATTGTTTAATAATTTAAATTTTGATTCTTTAATTTGTAAAAATATATGAAACTTCTTTTTTTTTTATTTCACTATTTTTGACTTTTTTTTTTTTTTTTTGAGACGGAATCTCGCTCTGTCGCCTGATGGAGTACAGTGGCCTGATCTCAGGTCACTGCAAGCTCCGACTCCCGGGTTTACGCCATTCTCCTGCCTCAGCCTCCCGAGTAGCTGGGACTACAAGTGCCCGCCACCTCGCCCAGCTAGTTTTTTGTATTTTTTAGTAGAGACAGGGTTTCACCATATTAGCCAGGATGGTCTCGATCTCCTGACCTCGTGATCCACCCATCTCGGCCTCCCAAAGTGCTGGGATTATGACATTTTTTATAGTTCCAGAATTTATTTATTCATTTAGGCCAGAGGTCAGCAAACAACAGTTTTCAAGTAAAGAATGGATTTAATATTCTTAAAGAGTTGTAAAAGTGAACAAAGCAAGCCAGGCATTAGCACATTGGGAGGTCGTGGTGGGCGGATCGCTTTGAGCTCAGGAGTTCAATGCCAGCCTGGGCAATGTGGTTAAATGCTATCGCTATAAAAAGTACAAAAATGAACCAAGTGTGGTGGCTCACACCTGTGGTCCCAGCTATTAGTGAGGCTGATGCTGGAGGATTGCTTGAGCTGGAAAAGTGGAGGTTGCAGTGAGCCAAGGTTGCACCAAAGCAGTCCAGCCTGGGCAACAAGAATGAGACCCTGTCTCAGAAAAATAAATGAATAAACAAAAAATAATATGACAGAGACTATGTGTGGTTTATGATATCTAAAACTTTACTATCTGGTACTTTACAGAAAACATTTGACAACCCATTATCTAGACTATGAAATTTATTAATGTAGTTATAACTGTCTTTTATGCTGTATTATTCTCTGTTGTGTTATTTCCTCTTTTTTCTTTTTGTACTAATTTTTTCCTGAAGAATTTTGTAAAAGGTGTATCTCATTTACTATCATTTTTGTGTAAATAACTTTCAGTTTGCCAATCTCCAGCTATTGTTACCGTTGTATTGCTCTATTGTGCTAACTTCTGCCTATATATTTAATTCATTGTATTGAATCACCAGACACTGAGAGAGGAACCTAGAATTGCATCCAACATGCCTGTAAAGGGCTAGAAATGCCTCCTTCCCTGCCAGAGCAGTATCAGAGGAAGTTGGCTAAACAGAGGGTATAGATAAAAGATCCTAAGTCTCAAAGCATAGTGCCTAAAATGTCCGCATTTGAACTGAAAAATCACTTACATGATTAAGAACTAAGAAGGTGGCCAGGCGCAATGGCTCATACCTGTAATCCCAGCACTTTGGGAGGCCGAGGCAAGCAGATCATGAGGTCAGGAGACTGAGACCATCCTGGCTAACATGGTGAAACCCCGTCTCTACTAAAAATACAAAAAAATTAGCCAGGTTTGGTGGCAGATGCCTATAATCTCAGCTACTCAAGAGACTGAGGCAGGAGAATGGCGTGAACCCAGGTGGCAGAGCTTGCAGTGAGCCGAGACAGTGCCACTGCACTCCAGCCTGGGCAACAGAGCAAGACTCCATCTAAAAAAAAAAAGAAAAAGAAAAAGAAAGAAACTGATTCTAGAGTTTATATAGAGAGACAAAAGACTCAGAATAGATAATACAACATTGAAGGAGAACAAAGCTGAAGGATTGATACTACCTGACTTTAAAACTTACTATAGACCTAGAGTAATAAATGTGAATATGTTAAGTTCATAGAGTTTCATACTTCACGTGAGTGATTTCTATGGTATATAATTTATATCTCAACAAAGCTGTTTCTAAAAAAAAAAAAAAAACAAAGACCTTGTGAGTATTAGCCAAAAAATAGACAAATAAATCAATAGAACAGAACAGAGAGCCCAGAAATAGGCTCACAAAAATAAAGGCAATAGATCATTGACAGTGAAGCAAAAGCAATGCAATGAAGAAAGGTTAATCTTTTTAAACAAATGGTGCTGAAAAAACTGGACATCCACATGCTGAAAAACAAAAACAAAACAATAAAAATCTAGACACTAACCTTACACCTTTCATAGAACTGAAAGGAGAAAGAGATAAATCCGCCACAATTATACCTGGACACTTCCACACCCCCATCTCAGCAATTAAAAAAAAAACTAGACAGAAAAACATCAAAGAGGTAGAAGAACTCCACAATACCATCAACCAACAGGATCTAATAGACATTAATAGAACACTCCAAGCAACAATAGCAGAATACACATTCTTTTCAAGTACCAACCAACACATGCCAAAATGGCCCATATCCTAGACCATAAAACCAACCTTAACAAATTTAAAATGACTGAATTTATACAGAGTATGTTCTTTGACCACAATTGCCTCAAACTAGAAATCAGTAACAGAAGGTTAACAAGAAAATACCCAACACTTGGAAACGAAACAACACACTTATAAATGTTCCATCAATAAAAGAAGTCTCAATGGAAATTTTAAAAATCTATCAACTGAATGAAAATGAAAATATGATATATCAAAACCTTCAGGACACAGCTAAAGAAGTGGAGAGAGAAAAATTTATAGCAATAGGAAGCCAAGGCAGGTGAACTTATTGAGTCCAGGAATTTAAGACCAGCCTGGGCAATACAGGGAGACCTTGTCTGTACCAAAAATACAAAAGAATTGCCCAGGCATGGTAGTGTCCACCTGTAGTCAGCCACTTGGGAGACTGAGGTGGGAGGATCACTTGAGACTAGGAAGTCAAGGCTGCAGTGAGCTATAATCACACTACTGCACTCCAGCCTGGGTGACAGAATGAGAACCTGTCTCAAAAAAAAAAGAGACACATTGGAAGAAAAAATGCTCAATTCAACAATCTAAGCTTTTGTTTCAAATACCTAGAAAGAGAAGAGCCAAATAAGCTCAAAGCAATGAAAGATGAAAATAATAAAGATAGGAACAAGTTGCCAATGTCAGGAATATTACAGGCACTTCACTATAGATGTTGCAGACATCAAAAGGACCAGAAAAGAATACTACAAGCAAAGCATTGTTTGACAAGATAGATTAAATGCATCAATTTTTTTTCCTTTTTTTTTTTTTTTTTTTTTGAGATAGAGTCTCGCTCTGTCACCCAGGCTGGAGTGCAGAGGTGCAGTCTCGGCTCACTGCAAGCTCTGCCTATTGGGTTCACGCCATTCTCCTGCCTCAGCCTCCCGAGTAACTAGGACTACAGGCGCTCGCCACCATGCCCAGCTAAGTTTTTGTATTTTTAGTAGAGATGGGGTTTCACCATGTTAGCCAGGATGGTCTCGATCTCCTGACCTTGTGATCCACCTGCCTCGGCCTCCCAAAGTGCTGGGATTACAGGTGTGAGCCACCACGCCCAGGCTAAATGGATCAATTCTTTAAAGAACACATAAACTACCACAGCTCACCCTACGTAAAATAGATGATTTTGATAGCCCTATAACTACTGACATTGATGTCACAATTTTATAACTCCCAAAATGTTAATTTGTAGGACAGATGCTTTCACTGGAGAATTCTATCAAACTCTTAAATAAAATTAATACTAATTTTACATAATCTATGTTACTGGAAATAAAAGAGAAGGAAACACTTCCTGACACATTTTCTGAATGTTATGTTACCCTAATACCTACATCAGACAAAGCACAAAAACAAAAACTACTGAACAACACCACTCATGAATACAAATGCAAAGATACCAAACAAAATATTGCCAAATAAAATGCAATACTACATATATATATATACACACACACACAAATATATATATGTATATATATAAATTATACTCCATGATCACAGAGAGTTTGTTCCAGGAATGAAAGACTGGTCCAATATTTGGAAAAAAATCAATGTATTTCACCATATTAACAGTCTAAATAAGAAAAAAAATCACATGATCACATCAATCATTGCAGAACATAATTCAATACCCATTCAGGATAAAAACAGAAGAATAGGAACAGAGGAAAATGTCCTCCACTTGGTAAGAAAAATCCACAACCAAAACTGTAGCTAACATAACACAATGTTGAAAGGTTAAATTTTTTTTCACTGAGATTAGGAACAAGATAAAACCATTCACTCTTACCACTCTTTATTCAAATTGATGGAAATTTTGGTCAGTGCAATAAGGGAAGAAAAATATGCAAATGACGTGTAGATCAAAAAGAAAGGAATAACACTGTCTCTCTCTATGGACACTGTCTCTATTTTCAGAAGACATAATTGTCTCCTTAGAAAACCCCACGTATTTTACAAAAAAATTCTTAGAAGTGAATTTAGCAGTATCACAGGATAAAAGATAAACATGCAGAAATAAATCATATTTTTTTTTGGCTTGACGTGGTGGCTCATGCCTGTACTTCCAGCACTTTGGGAGGCTGAGGCAGGCAGATCACGTGAGGTCGAGAGTTCAAGACCAGCCTGGCCAACATAGAGAAACCCTGTCTCTACAAAAAATACAAAATTAGCCGGGTGTGGAGGCACATGCCTGTAATCCCAGCTACTCGGGAGGCTGAGGCAGGAGAATCACTTGAACCTGGGAGGTGGAGGTTGTGGTGAGCCGAGATCATGCTACTGCATTCCAGCCTGGGCAACAGAGTGAGACTCTGCCTCAATAATGATAAAATAAATAAATAAATAAATATAATACAGTATTTTTATATAACAGTGATTGGCACTGAAATTCAAAATAAAATACTATTTATAATTTCTCAAAAATTGCTTTACTAAAGTATAAATCTAATAAAATACATACAGGACGTCTATACTGAAAATTACAAAATACTGATGAAAGAATTTGAAGACTGCCGGGTGTGTTGGCTCAGACCTGTAATCCCAGCACTTTGGGAGGCCGAGATGGGTGGATCACGAGGTCAGGAGATGGAGGCCATCCTGGCTAACACGGTGAAACCCCGTTTCCACTAAAAATACAAAAAATTAGCCATGCGTGGTGGCGGGCACCGGTACTCCCAGCTACTCGGGTGGCTGAGTCAGGAGAACGGCGTGAACTCGGGAGGCAGAGCTTGCAGTGAGCCAAGATTGCGCCACTGCACTCCAGCCTGGGCAACAGAGCGAGACTCCGTCTCAAAAAAAACAACAAAAAAGAATTTTAAGTCATTCTAACTAAATCAAGAAACATAAACATACCCTATTTACAGATTGCAATAAAATTAGAACAAATTAGAAATGAAGTCTAATTTTTGTATTTTATGGATTATAATTAAACTAATTAAACTAATTACAATTAGTCTTCATTTCTTTCTTCTTCTTTTTTCTTTTTTTGTGACACAGTCTCGCTCTGTGGCCCAGGCTGGAGTGCAATGGCATGATCTCGGTTCACTACAACATCTGCCTCCTGGATTCAAGCAATTCTCCTGCCTCAGCCTCCCTAATAGCTAGAAGTGCAGGCACCTGCTACCACAGCAGGCTAATTTTTGTATTTTTAGTAGAGACGGCATTTCATCATGTTGGCCAGACTGATCTCAAACTCCTGACCTCAGGTGATTCGCCTGCCTTGGCCTCCCACAGTGCTGAGATTACAGGCGTGAGCCACCGCGTCCAGCCAGCTTGACATTTTTTTTTTCTTTTCCCAGGAGACGGAGTCTTGCTCTGTCACCCAGGCTGGAGTGCAGTGGCATGATCTCAGCTCACTGCAACTTCTGCCTTCAGAGTTTGAGCGATTCTCCTGCCTTAGCTACTTGAGTAACGAGAATTACAGGCTCCTGCCATCACACCCAGCTTTGTATTTTCAGTAGTGACAGGGTTTCACCATGTTAGTCAAGCTGGTCTTCAACTCCTGACCTCGTGATCTGCCCACCTAAGCCTCACAAAGTGCTTATTTTATCAGGCGTGAGCCACTGCGCCCAGCGGACGCGTTGTATTATACAATAGTAAACGACTTCCCAGAGTAAGGAAAGTTTCCACTTTAAATCAACTAGTAAGAAAGTAGCAAATTAAAGCCAAAACAAGCAGAGGAACGAAATATGATCAGAAATCAATTACACTGAAAACAGATGAACAAAATTTCAATAAAATGAAAAGCTGATTCTTTGAAAAAAAATCATTACAATTGATAGAGCTCTAATCAAGTCAATTGGAGAAACATGAAATAAGAGAGTACACAAATGATCAATATCAGAAATAAGAGAAGACGTGACATACCAGGAAGACATTGAGAGGACGATGCTACAAATAACTTTAAGTTTATACATTCAGCAACTTAAACGTGCCAATTCCTTGAAACTAACGAACTACTCAAACTCATTTAAGAAGAAATATGTGGCCGGGTGCGGTGGCTCATGCCTGCAATCCTAACTCTTCAGGAGGCCAAGGCAGGCGAATTACCTGAGGTCAGGATTTTGAGACCAGCCTGGTCAACATGGTGAAACCCTGTCTCTACTAAAATAAAAAATTAGGCACGGTCGCGTGCACCTGTAATCCCAGCTACTCGGGAGGCTGAAGCAGGAGAATAGCTTGAACCTGGGAAGCAGAGGTAGCAGAGAGCCGAGTTCGTGCCACTGCACTTCTGCCTGGGTGACAGAGCAACACTCTGCCTCCATTGAAAAAAGAAGAAGGAGGAGAAGGAGAAGAAGAAGAAATATGCCGGGCG
>NW_012117488.1:12966772-12967017 GCF_000951035.1 Colobus angolensis palliatus | reverse complement strand
ACAAAATTAATGTGCAAAAAGCACAAGCATTCTTATACATCAGTAACAGACAAACAGAGAGCCAAATTATGAATGAACTTCCATTCACAACTGCTTCAAAGAGAATAAAATACCTAGGAATCCAACTTACAAGGGATGTAAAGGACCTCTTCAAGGAGAACTACAAACCACTGCTCAGTGAAAGAAAAGAGGTTACAAACAAGTGGAAGAAGATACCATGCTCATGGATAGGAAGAATCAATATC
>NW_012117488.1:12952637-12961562 GCF_000951035.1 Colobus angolensis palliatus | reverse complement strand
CTTAAAGTATAATAATAAAAAAAAATGAAAAAAAATAAAAATAAAAATAAAAAAATTAAAATTAAAAAAGTGACCTTGATAAGCCTATATTGTCCATCTGTAAAGTAACGCTGAATTTGCAGGTAAGAACATTTTAACAAAGGTATCCTCAGATCCTAATGATTACATTGGTGAATTCTCAGACATTGACAAAGGGCATAATAATAGTAATAGTAATAACAATAATAGCAATGATACATGATCTCCTTTAGAAGGCAGAAGAAAGAATACTTCTAACTTATTTTATGAGGTGAGCATTAATTACATTGGTACCAAAAAAAAAAAAAGACAGTTTACAAGACAAACAAAAGAAAACAAACTACAGAGTGATATCCTCATGAACATATTTGCAAAAGTTCTTTACAAAATATTAGCAATTCAAATCCAGCAATGTCTAAAAAGGATAATACATTATTACCAAGGGGAGTTCATCCAAAGAAGGTAAAGCTGGTTCAACATTTGAAAATTAATCAGTCTGATTCACCATATTAACAGGCTAAATTAGAGAAACCATTTGATCGTACTAATAGAAGGAGAACAAGCATTTGACAAAATTCCCAGCCACTCATGTTAATATCTCTCAGCAAATTAGAAAATCTGAGAAGTGTATAAAGAGGGCTGCATCTTCCCTCTAACTAGGTTCAGACCTACTGGTATAGGGAGAAAATTAAAGCCATGGGTGGTGTGGGTGATCCCAGAATCAAGAGAGCTTCTGCATTTCTTCCTGGAGACCCCAACCTCAGACTCCAGATTTTGCCTGAGTCCTTGGAGGGACACCAGAAGCGTTGAGAAACACATATCTGTATGAATTTTCTCAATCAATGTGCCAATGACAGCATGTGATATAAAGTTCTGAACCCAAACAAAATGTGGGAAGTGTAGAATATTATTGTTCCTTGAGGTGGAAAATGTATATGGTGAAGAATCTTTGCCTCTCCCAATCTTATAGACTATAAAGTGATGCTGAAAGACTTTAAATGTCTCCTGTGAGCATAAAATGAAAGTGGGCTGACAAAGAGCCAGAGTCAGAGGACACTGAAGTGAGAATCAGGGAGTGATGTGGCAGTGCAGGGCCGGACTGTGGACTGAGAACCAGATGGGACGGTGTATCTTCCAATGGAGTCAGGAAGACCATGGGTGCTGTGGAGTGGGAGGACCAGTAAAAGATTATCAAAGTGCAATGATTGCTTTTGGCACAACCAGGGCTTGCACAGCAATTTCCATGCTAGCTGATGTTGAGAACGCATCTAGATTGTTACTCAGACTCTGGGCCATCCTCTCCCCATATTGTATGTAAATCATCATTGTTACTTTCACATCTGATTTTAGCATTCCTTTGTATTAATAGGTGAAATATTGCAGCAAATATATCCAAAATGTATACTGGCTTAAGCACCGCAGAAGCACATTTCTCACTAAACTTAATAGTCCAAGGTAGTTCCAAGCTGGCAACGCTCTGCTCCGCATAGTTTTCAGGGACCTAGGCTAATGCAGGCTCTGCCATCTTGAATACATGGCATGGCAGGTTATTCTTGGGCAAAGATATCCAACTGTGGAGGGGGAAAAAGCAGCAAGTAACTCATAGGTGGCTTTTATGGGCCAGATACAACAAAATGTTATTTATATTCCAGTGGCTGGAACTCAGGAAGTATCATGGCTATCCCAAGACAGCCTGCCCCAAGGGAGGCTGGAAAACTGTTTTAGTAAATACCTAGTGGGCCTGCCAGATCTGTCAGGGCCACAGTAAACTTGGGTTTAAGATATTATGGAATCTTACATGTGTACCTAACCAAGGAAGTGAAAGACCTTTACAAAGAAAACTACAAAATGCTGCTGAAAGAAATCATAGACAATACAAACAAATGGAAATACAACCCATGCTCATGGATGGGTAGAATCAATATTGTGAAAATGACCATACTACCAAAAGCAATCAAAATGCCACCATCATTCTTCACATAACTAGATAAAACAATCCTAAAATTCATATGGAACCAAAAATCAGCCCACATAGCCAAAGCAAAACTAAGCAAAAAGAACAAATCTGGAGGCATTGCATTACCTGACTTCAAGCTATACTATAAGGCCATAGTGGCCAAACAGCATGGTACTGGTATTAAAAATAAGCACATAGAACAATGGAACAGAATTGAGAACCCAGAAATAAACCCAAATACTTACAGCCAACTGATCTTTGACAAAGCAAAGGAAAACATAAAGTGGGGAAAGGACACCCTGTTCAACAAACGGTGCTGGGATAATTGACAAGCTACATGTAAAAGAATGAAACTGGATCCTCATCTCTCACCTTATACAAAAACCAACTCAAGATGAATCAAGAAGTTATATCTAAAACCTAAAACTATAAAAATTATAGAAGATAACATCGGAAAACTCCTTCTAGACATTGGCTTAGGCTTAGGCAAAGATTTCATGGCCAACAACCCAAAAGCAAATGCAACAAAAGCAGCAATAAATAGGTGGGACTTAATTAAACTAACGAGCTTCTTCCACACAGCTAAAGGAACAGACAACCCACAGAATGGAAGAAAATTTTCACAATTTATACATCCAACAAAGGACTAATATCTAGAATCTACAAGGAATTCAAATAAATTAGCAAGAGAAAAAACAAACTATTCCATCAAAAAGTGGGCTAAGGACATGAATAGACAGTTCTCCAAAGAAGATATACAAATGGCTAACAAACATATGAAAAAATGCTCAGCATCACTAAAGATCAGGGGAATGCAAATCAAAACAACAATGCAATACTACCTTACTCCTGCAAGAATGGCCATAATTTGAAAAATCACAAAATAATAGATGTTGGCATGGATGTGGTGAAAAGGGAACACTTCTACACTGCTGGTGGAGAGAGAGAGAAAAAGATCGTCTCCTTCTCTTCACCTTCTTATAAGGCCACCAGTCTTATTGATTATGGCCCTACCCCATAATACCATTTAAATTTTGTTGCATCCTAAAGACCCTATCTCCAAATATAGTCACATCAGAAGTTAGGGCTTCAACATATAAAACTTGATTATTGGGGATCAATTCAGTTGATAGCATTCTATCTTTGGCTAATTCATGTCCTTCGACCTGCAAAAAAAATACGTTTATTTCACCTCAACAGCTCCCATGATATTGATTCATTCCTGCATCAATGCTAAAGTAAAAGTTCAAAGTCTCATCTAAGTCTCAACTAAGTTAGGTATGGGTGAGATTCAAGATTTGATTTATCCTGAAGCACGATTCTTCTGCAGCTATCAACCGGTAAAATCAGACAAGATATGCACTTACAAAATACAATAGTAGGGCACAAATAAAATAGAGTTTTCTGTTTCAAAAGGGAGTAATCAGAAAAATAAAAGAAGCCGGGTGCGGTGGCTCAAGCCTGTAATTCCAGTACTTTGGGAGGCCGAGATGGGCGGATCACGAGGTCAGGAGATCAAGACCATCCTGGCTAACCCGGTGAAACCCCGTCTCTACTAAAAAATACAAAAAACTAGCCAGGCGAGGTGGTGGGCGCCTGCAGTCCCAGCTACTCGGGAGGCTGAGGCAGGAGAATGGCATAAACCTGGGAGGCGGAGCTTGCAGTGAGCTGAGATCCGTCCACTGCACTCCAGTCTGGGCGACAGAGCGAGACTCCGTCTCCAAAAAAAAAAAAAAAGAAAAATAAAAGAAGATAAGTCCTGTTCCAAAATGGAGAAAATGGAAAATTGAAGGAGTAGTTGGTCCCAAGCTCCAAAACCTAGCAAGCCTAAATTTATTAGATCTTAAGGCTGGATGGACACCAAAATATATAAAGTAAATATTAAAGAATCTGAAGAAAGAAATAGACTGCAATACTAAAATAATAGGGGAGTTCAATATCCCACTTTCAGAAATGGAAAGATCATCCAGACAGAAAGTCAATAAGGAAACATCAGATTGAACTACACTTTAGACCTAGGAGACCTAACAGATATGCACTGAACATTCTATCCAACAGCAGCAGGACACACATTCTTCTCAAGCACATGGGGCACATTCTCCAGCACAGATCAGATGTTAGGCCACTAAACAAATCCAGGAAGACTGTAATCATATCAAGTATCATTTTTGACTACAATGGTATAAAACTAGAAATGAATAACAGTAGAAATTTTGGAAAATGTACTAATACATGGAAATTAAAGAACATGTTCTGAAGAAACCAATGGGTCTGTAAAGAAATTAAAAGGAAAATTCATAAAATTTTTCTTGACACAAACAAAAATGGAAACACAACATACTGAAACTCACAGAAATGCAGCAAAAGCATTTCTATGAGGAAGTTTTGTAGCAGTAAACACCAAGAGCAAAAAGGAAGAAAGATCTCAAATAGACAACTTAGCATCACACCTCAAGAAACTAGAAAAACAAGAACAAAATATACCCGAAGTTAGTAGAAGGAAGGATGTAATAAAGATTAGAGAAGACATAAATGAAACAGTGACTATAAAAATACTAGAAAAGGTTAGCACAAGTAATAGTTGATTTTGGGTATGATAAAATTGAGAAAATGTTAGCTAGACTGAGAAAAAGACAGAAATATGTCCACGTTAACAGAATGAATGACAAAAAGCATATGATTATCTCAATGGATACAGAAAAAGCATTTGTCAAAATTCAACATTCTTTCATAATCAAACTCAAGAAATTAGGTTAGAAGAAGAGCACCTCAACATAATAAAGGCCACATATGACAAGCCCACAGCTAACATCATACTCATACTCAATGACGAAAGCTGAGAGCTTTCCTCTGAGTTTGGAACAAGGCAAGGATACCACTCTCACCTCTTCTATCCGTATAAGGCTGCAAGTCCTGGCCAGAGCATGAGGCAGGTTACTATGATCAGGCATGTGGCCCACTCCTAGTCTGTGTCCCTTAGTCGAGTGAGGCTCCTAATCCAATCCTACACTTTATGTTCGTTGTCTCAGAAACCGAATAGGCCCGAGGCCAGTTTTTTGGTTTTCTTTTTGTTTGTTTGTTTTGAGACAGAGTCTCGCTCTGTTGCCCAGGCTGGAGTGCAATGGCGCGATCTCAGCTAACTGCAACCTCTGCCTCCTGGGTTCAAGCAATTCTCCTGCCTTAGCCTCCTCAGTGGCTGGGATTAGAGGTATGCAACTCTATGACCAGCTAATTTTTTGTATCTTTAGTAGAGACAGGGTTTCACTATGCTGGACAGACTGGTCTTGAACTCCTGACCTCGTGATCTGCCCGCCTCATCTCCCAATGTGCTGGGATTACAGGTGTGAGCCACTGCACTCGACTAAGGCCCGTGTTTAATATTTCTACGTGGATGGACTGAGCCACAAGCCCTGGCATGAATCAGTTTGTAGCTCTGACTGCCAGGGTTCCTGAAGTCCCAGTTACAACTGTATCCAAGCCAGAAGATGGCATTTCTCCCCATCTCCCACCCAGCTATCCATTAGTGTGGAGGGTTTCCTCTATTCAAAGACTTAGAAAGCTCCCTATGTGGTAAGCCAGGATGTGTTCAAGGGACACTTTTCTCTGCTGTATCAGACATATTTCTCAATAACCTAAGACCTCTGATGCAGACAAGGAATCTGTTTTGACTAATCCCTGCCTTCCTGGGTCAAATCCTTCCTCAGAGATTGGAGATGCCTTCTTTCTTGGGTCACGAGTGTGCCTGCACTCTTGTTTACCGGTGCATTCATTAACTCAGGCAATGTTTACTGAGAACCTATGATCCATTGAGGATACAGCAATGAAGAAAACAGATGAAAATCCCTCTACTGGGGGACACCTTAGCCTGCTAGTGAAGGACCACTGGCCAACACATACAAGACCAGGGCAAAACCACAAACTTATTACTTAGATCATGATAAGAGCTGAGGAGGAATAATATAAGATAGAATAGAGACAGAAGACAGAAGAAAGGCATATGAGATTTTGATAAGATAGCCAGAAAAGGAGCATTGAGAAAGGGTCATCTTCGTGAAAACCTGAAGGAAGAGGAAGGAAGCAGTGATTCTGAGGCTGGAGACTGCCTCATGCTTACAGCAGCAAGCAGCCTGGTGTCACCTGAAGTGGGGATGTGGCAACATGAGTCAGGGAGGGAATGCAGAATCAGGTGCCCTGGAGGATCCCATAGGCCGTTCTAAGAATTGGCACTTTCACTCAAGACATGAGAGGACACCATTGGTACATTTTATTGATTGATTTATTTCATTTTATTATTATTTTTTTGAGATGGAGCCTCACTCTATCCCCTGGCTGGAGTGTAGTGGTGTGATCTTGGCTCACTGAAACCTCCACCTCCCAGGTTCAAGCAATTCTTCTGCCTCAGCCTCCCAAATTAGCTGGAATTACAGGTGTGCACAACTGTGCCCGGCTAATTTTTGTATTTTTAGTAGAGACGGGGTTTCACCATGTTGGCCAGGATGGTCTCGATCTGCTGACTTCGTGATCTGCCTGCCTCGGCCTCCCAAAGTGCTGAGATTACAGTCGTGAGCCACTGTGCCTGGCCTGGCCTGATACATTTTAAATGGAGGGATGGCATGACCTGTTTCGGCTTTGAACAGAGTCACTTGTATTGCTGTGTTGAAAGCATAAGACAGGGAGGTGGAGGCAAATGCTGGGATTCAAGTTACATGACCTACACGGGATGGTGATGGAGTGGACCCGAGTGGCAGCAGTGGAGGTGGGAAGGATGGCCATATTCTTAAGTTTTTGAGCGTCAAGACAACATGATTTGACGACAGATGAGAACGGAGATGTGAGTGAGAGCATTTGATTGCATTTTAGCTCCCAAGCAATGCTTACTGTTTTCTCCAACATAGTTTAGGGGTTTTCTGCAACTAAAACTTGTATTTTGTTTAACTTTTAATAATTAAAATATATATTATAGTATACAAGGCAGACTTGTTCTTTAGGTTCTATCCATGGGCCTTGAAAAAAATGGATCTGTATCCTATTATCTGACCTTTTAATACTTACTCGATGAATTGTCTTAGTTCTTACCCTTGAGTGGGAAAGAATGGAGAGAGATGAGAAATAGAGATAGAGATTTTATATATATATATACAGTCTCTCAGTATATATACAGAGAGAGACAGAGACAGAGACTACAGGGTTAAGTGTTTTTGTTTAAGTGGCATAGTCTACTGATTGGATTTTCCACTGACTGACCCAGCCTGACCCTGTCCTTTGTCACATCACTATTATGGGCTGGAAAGTTCCCTGCACTAGGATATTTGAGTCTAACTTGGCATCATATAAGGTGAGCACACTTAGAGAAATCAGTTAACTTCCTTGTCTCTTAATTTTCCCAAATTATTAATACAATAAATGAAACTAGATCTGTTCAAGTTTTAAGGCTCTCCTCATGTGTCTGAAAGTGAATTAGAACGCACCTGGCCAGCTTTGGGAGAAGTGGTATTTTCTGAAGGGAGGAACTGATAAAAATATAGGCTGTCACTACTGGAGGGAGCCCTGGGGCTCATCTCGTCCAGTTCCCCTCTGGCAGGCTTGAGTGGTTTCTCCTGGCTAGCCAGCTCTCAGCAGAGCCAGCCACTCTCTGTCTGGCTCTGACAACTTTCCAGTACCAAGAAGAAAAAGCACATGCCAAGGGGTATTCTGAGAAGCCAGAAATGAAAAGAGTAACTCAGATCATTTTTTCCATCTTAAAAAACAAAAGTTCTACCACATTCTGGCCTCTGTAACAGTACTCTCTTGCCACGAACCTGGGCAGTCTTATATAACGCGTTACTATCACAAAATGCGAGGTCTTTAAAACTCAGTGCTCTCCAGTTTCTGTAATAACCCTTGTCTGTTGATAACCAGCCTCATTAAAAACTTGACAAAATGAAATAATGAGTGCCAATTTCTTTCTGCTTTCTGGACACACCAAAAAGTAAAATTCAAATAGATTTTTGTCTGGAAGACCGTTGTCACAAGATAATTTTATTGAATTCTACCTAAAAATAAAAATAGGGTGATTCCTAACCACTCTTTTAAACTATATTTAACTGGAATTCCCTACAAGATTTAAAAATTGTATTTTTAAACTATATAATCCAACAGGGGAAGTTAGTAAAAACACAAACTGATGTCCATTTCCTCTCATTTTCCATGTGCTTCCTTTGGTTAAATAAATATTCTAAAAGCATAAAATGCTTCGTGTGTTGGGAAAACCTCTGAAAGGCCTCCATATGGTTTCTACTCAATTTCTCACTGGCAGATTTATAGTGGTGGCTGATGGGTGGATAAATCCTGCCTCAACCCAAAACTTCTTGCCAGACTTGAATTTGACTGAAAAACGAAACATCACAAAAGCAAATGTATAACAATTATTTTCAGTCAGCAAACATGAGTTTCAACCTGGTTAACATCAGTGACCAATGCATGGGACCAGTTTGTCTCAAACATGCCCACAGGAAATGACCTGGGCAGAATGACCATTTTGCATGCCAGGTTTTTCTCAAGTACCGTACTGCACCATAGGAACACTTGACCCCCTACTATTGCCATGAATAAACACCAGAAACTTAAGTGGAAAAAAAGGCAGTGACCTGTCAAAAAAACTCAGCTTAATTACTGGCAGTGCATTGCATTTCCTGGTTTGAATGAGTTCAACTGGCACATCATATTGAGAGTACTGCTGCCCTGAGAGGGTTTTACGGTCAGCGAGTGATTCACAGGACCACACAGCACCTCTGAAGATGGGACTGTTGTGATCTTAGGTGTCATCAAATGTAGATCTGACCTTTAATAACAAAAATTGTTACTAAAACACGTCAATGGAAATATCACATACAACATCCCTTAAAAGCAAATCTCTATTGGCCGTGTGCAGTGGCTCACTGCTGTAATCCCAGCACTGTGGGAGGCCAAGG
>NW_012117488.1:12946747-12952248 GCF_000951035.1 Colobus angolensis palliatus | reverse complement strand
ATTCACCAGGTGCTACCGAGTGTTGAGTGCTCTGTGCATATGTGTGTGTGAGCATGCACGCAAGTGTGTGTGTGTGTGTATCTGTGTGTGTGTGTGTGTGAAAGAGAGAGGGAGAGAAAGAGAGCAAGAGACCTACAGATAAGAGAAGTTTAGAATGGCTCTCGAAAAATCCCAGCCAGAATAGCTATTAATCAGCTTCAGCTTGAAAGATTATACCATTGATAGAGCCACCAACTCTGAGCATCTGTGCTGACCCACGCAAGAAGTTTTCAGTACCTGCATGAACATAAAACAGGCAGTAAAGATTTGATTTAGATGTATTTAATGAACAATAAAAGCTAGGAATTAAATCGTAGGGAGGAGAAGCAGCTTTTTGGCACTCTCTTGGCTAATAGCATCAGGATGGTAAAGACATGGGATGGGAAGAGCAGCAGAGCAAGCGGTTCTCCTAATGATTATGTATTACGTCCATTTATTTTTCCAAAGGACACAGGTGGAAGGAACCAGATGAAGTGGGTGGTTGAGCTTCTGGAGCTGCTGTGGAACATTTTGTACAAACAGGGAGTGGTAACATCTGTTCCATAAAGGGAAAATACTCTACTGTCAAAAGAGCAGCAGGCTCAGCAGGAGATTCAAGTCCAGTCCAAGCTGTGTCCCTGCTTCCTATGTCAATGTGGCAAGTCACTTGAACCCTCTGGGTTTCCATTTAGCCGTCTATCTTGTAATATATGATATTATAAGAATTATCATCTATATAACTCTTTAGACCTATCTGATGCAAATGCTCTACTAGATCTTCAAGAATAAAATGAGTTAGTCATTTGCTTCATTGCAGATTGTAAAGGCTAGAGATAAAGGAAATAAATTTTTTATTAAAATTCCTACAAAGCAAGATAATTTTCCCTTTTTATGACTTTGGTTAAATGCGTTTGAACCAAATCAACCATTCTATAATATGCCACATTTGGACACATAAATGAAAGCAATTACCCTGAATTAACATGTGCAGAGTCTGGACGTGGTGGCTCATGCCTGTAATCCCAGCACTTTGGGAGGCCAAGGTGAGTTAATCAACTGAGATCAGGAGTTCAAGACCAGCCTGGCCAACATGGTGAAACCCTGTCTCTGCAAAAATTAGTGGGGCATGATGGTGTGTGCCTGTAATCCCAGCTACTCAGGAGGCTGAGGCAGGAGAATCACTTGAACCTGGGAGGCAGAGGTTGCAGTGAGCTGAGATCGCACCACTGCACTCCAGCCTGGGCTGTTAACAGAGTGAGACTCCATCTCGAAAAAAAAAAAAAAAGGAATGAACTAGATGTGGTGGCTCACACCTGTAAACCCAGATACACAGAAGGCTGAGACTGAAGGAATTCTTGAGCCCAGGGGTTCAAGACCAGCCTGGGCAACATAGCAAGACCTCCTCTAAAATACAGAATGTTCTATACTAATGATGATGATGGTGATAATGTGCTGGCCAGTGGGCTAGATGTTCCTCTACATCTTCTCAGTTTGTTCTCACAATGACTCCATGTGTCGATATTATGTTATCCAAGTTCTATGGATCAGATGTGTGAGGTTTAGAGGGGCTATCGACTTAATTAGAGCTAAGAAAAATACTTAAGTCTGCTTTACTCCAAAGCCATGCTGGTAAATTGCTATGCTGTGTTTCTATAGCTGCATAACACTCTATCTGTGAAAATATTGACTCCACAGAGAGCACTTAAGGCTCCTGGTAGCCTAGAATTCCAGATTTCAGAGCCAACAGGGACCTCAGCGTTCATGTAACCTGCCTATTCCTGGAGTGGCACACACTCACTCACTTCCAAAAGCTGGACATTTAGGGGCTTTTCTCTCATTTTGTTCATGTGGCACCAATTCTGCTAATTTGGCCTTCAGAATATTTCCAATCTGTTTGTTTGTTTGTTTGTTTTTCCTTCATCTTCGTGGTCATTGTCTTAGTCAAAGATGCCATGATTATCTCTGACCTGACCTGTAATCCCAGCACTTTGGGAGGCTAACGCAGGTAGATCACCTGAGGTCAGGAGTTCAAGACCAACCTGGTCAACACGATGAAACCCTGTCTCTACTAAAAATACAAAGATTAGCTGGTCGTGGCGGTGGGCACCTGTAATCCCAGCTACTCAGGAGACTGAGGCAGGTGAATCGTTTAAACAGGGAGGTGGGGGTTGCATTGAGCTGAGGTCATGCCACTGCACTCCAACCTGGACAGCAAGAAGGAAACTCCATCTCACAAAATAAAAAATAAAAAAAAAGAAATGAAGACTCACAGGCTGCACTCCAAATGTTCTGACGTGGAATCTACATTTCCACATCTTCAGGTGATGCCTTTGCACATTGTAGTAGAGTGGTTTTTAAAGTCTTTAAAAAATATTTTGGGAGTGAAGGTGAGGTGGAAGGTGGAGGGCCTTGAGAGCCTGGATTGATTTATATGGGTTGTAAGTAAACCCGTGTCAGCCACAGCAGGTCTGCAACACCACCAGAAGCATTTGAGCTGGCAGACAAGATTCACTCTTTCTATTCAAAATAGCAATTCTTCCCTTCATGGTCCCATCTTATATTTGAGGCACACACATTTCCCAAGGGGCAGCTAGAGGGGCCATATGTAGGTCTGATCTTAATTATTATTTACTTCCTAAGGTTTTTTTTGTTTTCCTTTTTACTATATCATCACTATCAAAGTGTGGGGGCTCATTATCAAGGCGACTGGTCTTTACCGGATTAAATTCCAGCACCCTCATTTCACTGACTTCCCTTGATTCTTACTATTGAAAGAACATAAAGCACTCTACAATTCTGACTCTACAATTTGTTTGTCTCTTCATAAGTTTTCATCACTTTCTTGGCTATATATTCCTGCAAACTTGATTTCTATGTAATAGGTTGGGGCAAAAGTAATTGTGGTGTTTGCCATTACTTTTAGAAGGCGAAAACTGCAATTTATTTTGCACCAACATAATACTAATTAGCCCTGTTCCTTGTCTCTTCCAGTGCAGTGGATTGCATCCCTGAATTTGTCCTCTGACTTTGCATGGAGAGAGCTATTTAAAAATGTATTGGGATCCCCGTGAACCCGGGAGGCGGAGCTTGTAGTGAGCTGAGGTAGCACCACTGCACTCCAGCCTGGGTGACAGAATGAAACTCCCTCTCAAAAACAAAAAACAAAAAACAAAAAACATGTATTGGGATCATCATACTTCTCTGCTTCAAACTCTTTTCCCGCTGTGCTTTTTTCACCAGGACCATAGGCCTTGCAAGATTTCATCCTCATCTTTGCTGTAGAATCTTTTCTCATTGCTCTTGTCACTCACTTACCACTCTGCACACAAAGCCCTCTTTGGTTTTTCAAGCTCACCAACATCTACCCTCCTCTGTCACCTCCCACATTCTACACATGCTTGATTTTTGTCCTCTTCTATCAGTCCTCAACCATCTCCTCAGAGAGAGCTGTTTTCTCACTCTGATCATTTCTTATAGAACCCCAAAGGTAATACAATCAATAATCATCTCTAATCATACATGTGTTTATTTCATGTGTTTAGACTTTGGACTTTATAGAAACACAGTCTATTTATCTTTTGTTCACCATTGTCTTCTGTCATATATACATTGTTTTGTTTTCTAATGCATGGATTCAGTCTATTTGCTTCATTCGACAGAAGAGAAAACTGAGGTCTGGAAGGGTTAAGTTGACTTGTTGAAGACCATGATTCTGTGAGCAGCAGAGCCAGATTTTCTGGCTCTCAACACAGTATGCTTTTCATTACATTACCACTGCACAGAGTTAGCAATTTAAGACATAGTCCTGCTAACTGAAGATGACTTAGCATAAACTTTGATCATATAACTCAAATCACCACTCTGCAGTTATCATGGACATTGAACTCCCCTGGCCATCGAAGCCAGCAGTGTGAAAACAACTGTTTTTCATTCACTGAGGTCAGTAGGTCTAAGATAAATAAAGAAGGGATTCTGCATTGACTCATGAATCCACTCCGGCAAAGTTGGTGGAAGTGAAAGGAATGCTGGTAAGCCAAAATCTGACTCACTGGCCACCAAGTCTGACTCCTCCTAGTGGGAAATATCTGCTCTGAGAGTCACTGGACCCATTTTTCTGCAAGTCAAGAGATCCAGTATCACACCCTGCCAGCCTCTGTTGACCTTCTGGGGTGATGGGTGTGGATGTGATGCAGTTAGCAATGTGCCACGCCCTCCACATGCAAGAGAGACAAATTCAACCCAGGAGAAAAGTGGAGCTGAAGGAAAATTTTTCTCCTAAGAAATAAAATGGTTTTTAAGTGCCAAATTGTAGGATACACTTAATCTTATTGATGATCAAATTAAGAAATGTTATTTGTTCTAATAGCATGGATTAGGTCAGTTCAACAGAAGTCTGTTTCTCAAAAACAAAACAAAACAACAACAAAAATCAAAGAGAATAAGGAAGGCACTGGAGTTAGCCATTTTAATACCAACACCTTACAAAGCATAATGTTCCAAACAAGAAAAATATTCCCCCTAAAATGGTCCAGTTTATGACTTCGAAGGATTCTGACAATATTTGAAGGAGGCAAAAGGTCAGTGTAAAACCAGCTCCATTGCTCACCTTTCTTACCCAGGACATCATGTGCTCTTCCTGCCTAGGGTGATGATGATTTGGGGTGGGAGGAGGGCCTGGTCTGCATTCTATGGACACAGTGGTTATGTGGCCACAGCTGTGAGAGTCAGTACTCTGTGACGGCAAGCAGCCAAGCTGGAAATTACGTAGATTGTAAATGGTGTACCCCTGTTGCTCATCTGCTGTTGCTAAAGACACCCTGCTCAATCCAATCAGTCAGTCACTCTCTAAACCAGAAGCACATATAGGCATATACTTTTCAGCCACAATAGTGTCTCCTTATGTAATGGGTTTGGCCATTCAGAAACTGAACATATTCTGGGGGTGCACCTGTACTGAGCGCCATGTAATGAGGGTTAATTGTGGGGTTAATAGAATGATAAACTTTGCCATCCTCAGCAGCTGCAGGTAATACGGCAGCAAAATCATTCACATGTGCAACTAATTGAATGGTTTCTTCGAACTTGGCATCTTTAAGAGCTAGGAACAGAGAGCTGATAATTGCATGGGGGGGTATAAATAGCCTTTCAATTACAGCTCACAAAAACACTTCCTCCTGCTGCGTGATGCAGAGTATTCATGGTAGGCCAATGTATGGTTTCTGAGGCATGAAAACCAGATTAGGAAGACCCATTGCAGCCAAACATGCTCTTTTTATGATAAAGCCTAATGAGGCTTAATTTCATACCCTTATTCACCAGGTGCTACCGAGTGTTGAGTGCTCTGTGCATATGTGTGTGTGAGCATGCACGCAAGTGTGTGTGTGTGTGTCTGTGTGTGTGTGTGTGTGAAAGAGAGAGGGAGAGAAAGAGAGCAAGAGACCTACAGATAAGAGAAGTTTAGAATGGCTCTCGAAAAATCCCAG
>NW_012117488.1:12931960-12945787 GCF_000951035.1 Colobus angolensis palliatus | reverse complement strand
CTGCAAAAATTAGTGGGGCATGATGGTGTGTGCCTGTAATCCCAGCTACTCAGGAGGCTGAGGCAGGAGAATCACTTGAACCTGGGAGGCAGAGGATGCAGTGAGCCAGGTCACATCATTGTACTCCAGCCTGGGTGACAGAGCAAGACTCTGTCTAAATAAATAAATAAATAAATATTTAAAAAACCATAAAAACAAAAAAATGTGCAGGTCTACAAAAACTAAAGCCTATCTTTTTCAACTAATATTCAACAAACATTTCACACATGACCCTTTCTAACTTAATCTAACTATCTCAATTGTGCCTTCATTCTTTGAGCAATGAGTTTTGTTTTAAATATTATGATAGCTTCTCAATATCTTAAATATTTTTGAAACTTCTATGCTCAGATCCATTCACAACATATTTCCCACACACATACAATTTATTTATTGACTTATCCATTAACTCATCAACAGATATTTTTTTTTTTTTTTGCTCACCAAACGTTAGGCACTGTTCTAGAAGCTGGGTGACCCAGAATACAGCAAAATAAAGTTTCTGTCTTGCTAAGGTTATATTCTGGTGAAGGTTAGGTCATATTCTGGTGGGAGAGAGATTTTATATATATAACCATATGTGTAATTATTATGTAAACATGTATATATGATATTGTATATGTGTGTACATATGCATGTGCATGTATATATAAACAGATGGTCACTGACTCACCATGGTTTGACCCATGATACGATTTTTCATTTTTATGATAGGTCTATCAGTGTATTAAATACATTTTACAACTATGATATTTTCAACTTATAATAGGTTTTTTGGAACATAACCCTACTGTAAGTTAAAAAGACACTCTTTTGCCAGGTACAGTGGTTCACGCCTGTAATCCTAGGACTTTGGGAGGCCAAAGCGGGCAGATCATGAGGTCAGGAGCTCGAGACCAGCCTGGCCAGCAGGGTGAAATCTCATCTCTACTAAAAATACAAAAATTAACCGGGCATGGTGACATGTGCCTGTAATCCCAGCTACTCGGGAGGTTGAGGTAGGAGAATCACTTGAACCCAGGAGGTGAAAGTTGCAATGAGCTGAGATCGTGCCACTGCACTCCAGCCTAGGCGACAGAGTGAGACTCCGTTTCCAGAAAAAAAAAATTAAGACACCGTTTTTAAGAATTTCAAGGTGGGTCACAGGCCTGACCTGCTTCCTCCCCAGGCACCCATGTGTCAGGTACAAGGCACTGCCACATATGGTGACCTGGGGAGAAGGATCTTTGGAGAAGTGTTATTTAATACAGAGTACTCGGGATAAGACTTTCTGATAAGGGGACATTTAAACAGAGACCTAAACAGGATGAGAAAGCTGGCTCTGCAGACATTTGGGGGTGTGCATTCCAGGCCCAGGAGGGGGAAGTGCCAGGGGCCTGATGTGGGCATGTACCTCGTGTGCTCCTGGCAGAGTCAGGGAGCCAGCGAGTCTGGGTGAGGCTGAGTGAGCTGGAGCAGTGAATTCAGTTCCCAAAGAGACACTGAAATGCCTTTAGATTTTATTTGATGTGAAATGGAAAGCCATTGCAGAAGGTTCCTCTGAGCTACTGCAGGGAGAATGGACTGCGGGAACTGCAGGTGGGGACAGGTAGGTCTGCGAGGAAGCTGCTGAGGATGCCCGAGTCAGAGGATGATGTTTGGATTAAGATAATATTGGAGAGATCGGTGATACTCACTCCTATTCTGAATATATTCTGAAGAAAGAGCAAATGAGTTTTTGTACAAGACAAAGAGGAGAGTTGGAAGTCACTTCACGGTTTTGGTTTTGAATGAACACAGAGTTGCCGTTTACTGAATGAGGAAGATTGGGATGAGAGGTTTTATTGGGTGAAACCAAGAGTTTAGTTTCAAGTGACACCCAAATAGGCAAAGATATGTCCAGTCTAGAGCTCAGGGGAGGGGTTGGAGCTGCAATCATGGCAAATGGCCTCTTTATAATTACCACAGACATACACTGGGTCTTCCAGTGGTTCTAGGTGACCTTCCTCTGCTACGCTTTGTTATGTGGAATGTATTCATACTTATTCACTAGCATTTAAAGAAACCGCAGAAGTATAGTTAACAGTGTGCTGAATTCTTGAAAATTGTAAAGAGAGTACATGTTTAAGTGTTCTTACACCACACACACAAAAATGATAAGCCCGAGGGAAAGCATATGCTAATGAGCTCAATCGAGCATTACACAATGCATGCCTACACCAAAACATTGTTGTACATGATAAATATATACGAATACATTTTCTGTCAATTAAAAAATAGAAAGAAGAAACCACTGAAGTGGTGGATTCCTTCTGTTCAGAGGATTTGGAGGCCTTAGAAAGTCACTTTATTAAACATGACTCTTCTGTCAAGAGTAAAAGTCAACATGTGAGATATGGCGAACCAGCATGTGCCCAAGTAAGGGGATTTCCAGAATATTCAAAGAGAGTATTCTGCTCTTTCCAGAGTATTTTAATCTCTGAAGGATTACTATAAGGTACAAGTGTGACCACATTCAGCTATCCCTTCTCTCCATCTGGCTGGGCACATCCAATCTCTGATGCCGTCTAAATTCTGCCTCTTGCATTGATCCTTTGACATTCACTTTAATCACAAGGGCTGTTTCCCCTCTGATTTCCCATACCCTCTAGTGAGTAAACTTGTGTTTAGTCCTTTCTGACTTTCCTGGGGCCTCTGTTTGAATCCTGGATATGCTCCTTATTATGCTCCTGCCTTGCAGAGGCCTCCCTTAACCTCAGTTTCCTCATCTATAAGGAAATAGAAGACCTAATACAGGTTCTATAGTCTTGTAACATTCAGCCTTGCAGAGATGTCACTTATAGCACAAGTGAAATGCCATACATTATTACCAGTTGCTCAATAAATAGTAGAAATAATTTTGTGAATATGTGCATTATTATTTTTACTTCTTTTGTATTTTTATAAATCTTGTTTTATTTTATCATCTTTACTAGAACATATTATGTAGCTGAACCCACAGACACATCCTCAATAAACATTTGTCAGATGAATTAAACATGGATAAATAAAAGAGAATATTTAGAGGGAGTAAAATATATTCTTTTGAAACGACAAATTATTTGGAAAATTTTGGAAGATTCAGCCAATTTAGAAACATTTCTGCTATGTCCCAAACAAAAAAACAAACTAACAAAAAAAAGTGACCACAAGTAAAAGAATTCTCAAACAATCTCTTTAGGCTTCTTTTGTAAACAGTAGATAAACTGACATTTTTAAAATTAGTTAGTCTGAATATATAACAGTTAAAAAAAACAACTATGAGTAGTCAAAATCTATATCTTGTCAAATTAAAAAGAAAATCAAAGTTGGAAAGCTAAAAATTATTTTCACAAAATGACTTGGCATAAATTATGTTGATGATATATGAATTTTCCTTCCTAAAATAAAAAAGACAAGGCAATGCTGATAACTTTTCTTTTGTAGTATTTCAGGGCCTTATACTGAACTTCAAAGAAAGCCAGACTTAAAATAATCTGAATGCAGCTGCATTTTCATCAGTTTTGCTGCACTTTTACCTTTACCGCCATTCATCATTTAAGTCAAACAGTTTATAAGGAGAGGACATAAATTCTAACCCCAAGCCAGGAGTTTGGAAGTTTACATTCTGTTGGCATGAGGTCACTATTTGCTGTCATTGGTGATCAATGAGCCGGCCAGTGTCCTTAGCCCTAGCCTATCTTTCTAGGTTTAGCAAGTTTCCCAGTTTTAATGAGTATACTTACAGTCCTCAGAAAATAATTTTCTATTGAAATTCACCAAGTCACATTTAGGTGATTTAAAATAGCAAACAATTTTTAAAAGCAGTAGGAATCTAAATTGCACATCCACACTGTTGATACTTTAAAAACAGTGATTGATGAGGCAGAGGAGAAAGGATTATGTCTATAAATAAGCAAAGACTTAAACCCTTTTAGCAAGAACATTTATATCACCCAGGTTAATCTCTTATGACAATAGTTCTAGTCTCTTGGAAATTTGACAATGTATTCCAGTGATTAGGAAGATATTGTTTTCTTATTAATACACAAAGAACTAGGGTACCATGGTTAACATATTTTACTGAATTGTGGAAAAGTGTAGGTTTTTCTCCGTCCTAGTGGTCACTGACATTTTAACTCACTTATCTCTGATTAATTAAGTTCTTGACAGTGCCAAAAAAAAGGGGGGATGCATTTTGCCTGAAGGATCTGTAGTTAAGGCAATTTCACATATGCTTTTCTTCTCGCTTAAGGGGGTGGTCCCAGCTGTGAAATTGCCATTTCATGTGCAGCAGTCTTTAAGATTATTTCTTAGGTAGTGGAATTTTGTGTCACCACAATATTTTGAAAATTTGCTAAAATGACATTTTACATTAAATTTTGAATTTTATGAAAAAATACTTCAAGCTAATATTATAATCAAAGATTATCCAAAGGATACAATGGAAAAAATGCTCGATAATACATGACAGTCAAATACAATAGATGGGATGCCTGTTAGATATTAATATCTTGTCAATGCATTGCTCTTGTTGATTAGATTTCTCTTTTAAGCTTCAGATTATAAGGATGGATATGCTCAGGGAATTTCATCATTTTATAAAAGATAACATGAAAAGAAAATTTATAGTTGCATGATATATATGAATATATGAACTCATGATTTACATGATTAAATTGGATTTCATGTAATGGATACTACAGCTCTCCTCTCCATCTCTCTTATTTGGTCATCAGATTTGGTCATCAGATTAATATTCCAGGTAGGTAGGCTCCTGTATGTGATCTTATAGAACAAAGGGTACACTTCATTTTCTTTTTTTTTTTTTTTTTTTGAGACAGAGTCTCGCTCTGTCGCCCAGGCTGGAGTGCAGTGGCCAGATCTCAGCTCACTGCAAGCTCCACCTCCTGGGTTCACGCCATTCTCCTGCCTCAGCCTCCTGAGTAGCTGGGACTACAGGCGCCCGCCACCGCGCCCGGCTAATTTTTTTTTTGTATTTTTAGTAGAGGCGGGGTTTCACTGTGGTCTCCATCTCCTGACCTTATGATCCGCCCGCCTCTGCCTCCCAAAGTGCTGGGATTACAGGCGTGAGCCACCGCGCCCGGCATTTTCAAATAGATATCAAAGCTCTTTTATAAAAATGTAGGGCCAAACTGTTGCATGACACTGTATCAATTTGCTGTGCATAGACCCACAGTTACAACACATATTCTTTAAACTCTAGACAGCAGTCTGGCAAAAGTGTGCTGTGGGTTATAAAAGGACAGGATAGCGCATTTGAAGGCAATGGAATAAACCCATCATCCAAACTGAAAAAACAACTTAGAGACCACATCATGTTTATAAGAGGGTGAGCAGCAACAATTTTATATATAAAACGACTGGTCTACAGTAATCGGAGTCCCCAAGTTTTCATTGGGAGATGTTTTCAAAGTTCATAAATGATACTTTTTGGTCATAGACACAGAACAAATGGAAAATGCTAAGAATTCAAATGAAATGGTTTATAGTTTACATCAGCTTTTAAATTTGATTTATAACAAAGATAACTGCAAATGTAGTGGGTCTTCACTGTATTCATGATCTTCATGACTCCAGGAAATACCAACTTATACCACTTGGGTGTTTTTCTTTTGAATTGTGATACTAAAATAAAGTGACGGCATGTTAAAATATATATTTATGTAAATATTGTACTTCTGCGTAGCTACCCACTGTTGACTAATGTCAATAATGCATCTTGATCATAGTGGTAATTATTTCTGTTGCCATTATATAAGCCACATAATTATGTAAGTACAAAACTTAAAAATATAAAAAAATTCACATTGTTTAAAAATATTTATAAGATGCCACTTAAAATTTAGGACTGGTTGTCATAAAACTAAAATTATTTCCAAAAGAATAAAAAAATTGCAAGTGTGAGACTATTCTCTTGAAGAAGACTGCAAAAACAAAAAAGAATTTGGGGAAATATTTTGAGTAATAGCAACATTACTATACAGTTGACCCTTGAACAACATGGGTCAGTACTGCACCAGCTCACTTATAAATAGATTTTCTTCTGCCTCTGCCACCCCTGAGACAGCAAGACCAAATGCTTCTCTTCCTCCTCCTCAACCTACTCAATGTGGAGGTGAGGATGAAGATCTTTATCATGATGTACTTCCACTTCATGAATAGTAAACCTATTTTCTTCCTTATGATTTTCTTAATAACATTTTCTTTCCTCTAGCTTACTGACTGTAAGAATATAGAGTACACATAACACACAAATATGGTTAATTGATGGTTCATGTTATGGGTGAGGCTTTTGGTTAAACGTAGGCTATCAGCAGTTAAGTTTGGGGAAAGTGAAAATTATACCAGAGTATTCCACTGCCTAGGGGTCAGCACTCCTAAGCCTCAGGTTGTTCTAGGGTCAACCGTAATTTTAGAACCTCTTTAGGTAGTTAATTTAAAGGGAAGGCCGGGTGCAGTGGCTCACGCCTGTAATCCCAGCATTCTGGGATGCCGAGGCGGGTGGTTCACAAGGTGAGGAGTTTGAGACCAGCCTTGCGAAAATGGCAAAATCCTGTCTCTACTAAAAATGCAAAAATTAGGCAGGCGTGGTGGCAGGTGCCTGTAATCCCAGCTACATGGGAGGCTATGGCAGGAGAATCGCTTGAACCTGGGAGGTGGAGGTTGCAGTGATCCGAGATGGAGCCACTGCACTCCAGCCTGGGCGACAGAGCGAGACTCCGTCTCAACCAAAAAGACAAAAAATAAAATAAAATAAAATAAAACAATAAAGGGGAGAAGTTCATTTGAATGTGTGAGTTTCACTACATTTGTTGAACACTAAGTTAATTTCTCGTGTTATTCTTTCTTTTCAGTGTGGGTGGTCCCTGATAAAGATACAAAAAGTAAACTTTTTCAAAAAGAGTGACCCTCACTACCACACATGAAACAGTATGAGTGAGACAGAGATTTTCACAGAACCATAAAGAGTTCACCTTTACCCACTTCCACCTCTACCTACCAGGATGGCGGGTCTTCCTTCTCTTGCCAGGAGCAAGTCACCGAAGACCTTGTTTCTTAAAAGGAGCCAATGTTTCTGAGGTGCTGGCCCCTTCAGAAACTAAAATCCAGGGCTTTTCTCTTCATTTGTCCTCACGCGTGTAGTTTACACGGCTCTGGTTGTGTAGCAGTAACTTTTGGAGAGGGGTAAGTAGAAAGGAGAAATTTCCATGTGGCTTGTTCAGGAAGGACGACCATCCTGGGAGCATCACAGACATGTGGGCCAAGAGGAAAGCCAGCTCGCCCCTGACATCAGGGTGGCCTCCACTGCCTATTCATTCCACTTCCTCATTTCACTTGTGATTAAAAAATAAAAGCTAAAATGTGGACTTGCTTTTTATTTCCCCACTCTCAGCACCACTTCTAATACATATGTTATATGTATACTATATACATTTATATATTTTGTGTGTAAATATAAATGCGTGTCCCTCCATTCCCATTTATATATATAATATAGCTGCCTCTTTCCATTCTGTTTCATCATCACATTTTTCAGTTTGTTTTTTTTGTTTTTGTTTTTTTGTTTTGAGATGGAGTCTTGCCTTGTTGACCAGGCTGGAGTGCAATGGCCCCATCTCGGCTCACTGCAACCTCTGCCTCCCAGGTTCAAATGATTCTCCTACCTCAGCCTCCTGAGTAGCTGGGATTACAGGCATCTGCCACCACACTTGGCTAATTTTTTGTATTTTTTGTAGAGACGGGGTTTCACCATGTTGGCCAGGCTGTTCTTGAATTCCTGACCTCAGGTGATCCACCCTCCTCGGCCTCCCAAAATGCTGGGATTACAAGTGTGAGCTACCACATCCGACCATATATATTTTGTATATAAATACAAATGTGTGTCCTTCCATTCCATATATATACACACACACATATAAAATATATAGCTGCCCTTTTCCATGTGTTTCATCACCATACTTTGCAGTTTTTTAAATAAAATTAAAAGGAAATCAATGTTTTATTGTCAGAGCTCCCTTTTATCAAAATATAATAGAGAAGTCCATCCAAATAATTTAGTTTAATCCCCAATATATAATAGTTTTCAAGATGCAAGAGAAGTAATTTCACCATTTACTATTCCACTGAGTGGTCTGTGGGAAGAGAGATGAGAAGAAGACAGAAAAGAAAGGTGTCCTAATTCTATTTCTACACCATACTTTTGACTTCTTGGTTAAAATATAGAAGTAATTAAAATCATTACAAATCAAGTTATACTCTAAATTCTGAAAAGTATTGATTTTTATTTTCAGAATAATAGACATGTACATTTATTTAGCTTCTCTTAAATCAGATTTGGTCACATTTAATTTTTAGAAAACAAAAAACTTAGTACCTTTTGATAATTTGTAGTTATGAAAGACTAACCAGAAATTTTCAGTTCTTCTGCTATTAATATTTAAATCTCTGATATCAGTAAATTGTAATTATTTAATAAAATATGGAAAACATTTTCACATATTTTCTAATATTTTGATATTTTGGAATAAAAAAGTTTAGTCCTTTAAAATATTTTAAACTTGGAAGAAGTCTTAAATGTTTTTGTTGTATTTTCAGAATTCTAAACCTCGAAGAAAAAGAATAAGGGAAGGGGGAAGAGGAGGAGGAAGGAGAATAAAAGAAAATTAATAAAGAAAAAGTGAACCATTTTAGTTCAGGAATTTGAGAGATCTCAGTAGGTAAAATAATCACTATTTTCCTATGGATAGCTGGACTTGAATTCTATCTTAGTTACCAGGGCAGGAGAGTATGATGACCTCTTCTAGATGTTATTTTAGTACATCACGTACTCACTTCATAATTTAACAGAATTGCTGGTGCCTGTACCCAAGCTTGTTAGAATAAACATTACCAAGTGTCAGAATCAAAGTTCATTTAAAAAGTCCACTGATTGCAACACCTGATTAATACATTTAGGGGGAAGGGACGAACAAAGCTTCGTGGAAACTAACAGGATATCAAACCTGGATGGAACCTAGACGCTTGCACGAGTGTCCCTTTTAGCTGAGGAGAGACCCAGGATAAGAGCTGCAATGTGCATCTTGATCCTATTGCAAATGAGTCACTGGAAACTATGCACTTAAATGTATTGGTTAATTATTCCATACATGCTGCACAATGTTCTTGGCATTGATAATTCATAGGTTTAAAAAAATCATAATATCTAGGGGAATCAAAAGGAAAGAGAACAGAAAAAAGAAAGTAAGAAGCCACAAACTTCCAGACAGCATAAATTGACAAAAAGAAGGGGGTAGTCAACTTCAGGAATATGTGGATGTACTGAGTGGGATGAGAACCCAGAGTGTTTGTGAGATTTGGAATTACGCACGTGACCTTGGCACAGTGTCAGTAAAGTACTCAAAAGGAAACTTAGACTGTAGCCAGGATGAAAAAGTGTGGGGAATTCCTAAAGCCATAAGCATGAAAGAAACCCATTTTTAAAAACGGGCTACAGGTATAAACGGGCAAGTTCACAAAAGATAAAATCCGAAATCCCTATTTTAAAAAATGGCTCAGTCTCTGTGATAAAGGATACGCAAATGAGAATGATGAAATATCACATTACTTCCATTACATGAGGTGGGGAGTGTCTGACAACACCTGGTTTGGGGAAGATATGGAGAAATAGAAATGATCATAACTGTGCTTGAGGAGTATAGATTGTTAAAACTTGGAAAGCAATTTGACAGCAGCCAGAAAACTTCAAAAGGTACATTGTCCCTGTGACTCAGCAATTCCTTTGTTAGCTGTATTCTCTAGAGAAATTCTTACACATAAGAACCTAGATAAATGTAGAATGCAGTTCAGTGAAGCATTAATACATACTGAGCAACAATCTTTGGGAAAATAGACTTTAAAAGTTATACTGCTTAAAACCTAGATGACAGGTTGATAGACGCAGCAAACCACCATGGCACTTGGCACATGTATACCTATGTAACAAACTTGCACGTTCAGCACATGTATCCCAGAACTTTAAAAAAAAAAAAGTTGTACTGTTGCTACCTGATTCAGGACCCAGACCTCAGGAAGACAGAAATGTTAGCCCTTTCTCCAATTTTTTTGTGCTTCGGATACATTTCTTTTCTATTAAGATATTTGCTTTATATATGACTGTGTCTGTGTTTTGGTTTTCTATTCCCATGTTACATTCATCATTGCCATTTTAAAATCTCTACCAAGAAGCACCAAAATATGTTTTAAATATACATCTACACTCAAAAATTGACTGTAAAGCAGAAAAAGTTGAACAAAATAAATATCAATCACTTTTCTAGTACCCATTAGAGGACTGAAGCTGCAGCACAAACTACCACTCAAATTTAGACACAAGAGCATCCCAAAAGCCACAGGCAGCTGAGATCTGCTTATCTGGAGAGAAGTCAGTGGAGACTTAAATTGGTAGAAATACATAAATGGTCATTTTTAAAAAGTGTTGGAGACTGTGTGGACTAGTGTGAGAGCAAAAATCTTCTGCACCTGCAGCTTTAACTGGGTCCCCGGGATTTCCTAGGCTTTACCTCTAGGTACTCAATCAGGTTCTCATGTGAAGGAGCCAGGAAAGATGCTCTCTCAGCTCTGGCATGGAGAAGGAAAAAGGAATTCTTATGAAATGCACCAGGGAGTTTTCCATAACAAAGGCTTAGCCTCCAGGGGAAACAGCTTTGTCAGAGTGTTATTCCAGTTGAAGAATTGTAATTCTTTCTACTCCAGTCCCCTCCAGCCTTCCAGTCTCCCCTAAGAGAAAAACAAGAAAACAATAAGCAAACAAAATATGACTTCTGATTCTGCAAATTGCAGTAGATCTGCTATTCGCTATTCCTCCTGCTAACAACCCTAAAAATTATATATTCAACAACACAAGGAGACTCTGGAAGGTGGGGAGAAGAAGGTAACTGAGCTGGGCAACTTGGGACACAAGGAATGACATATGGTGGTGAGTTTCCAGGTTTGCTTTCTGCCTCATATAACTATGATTTGCAGCTAGAGAAGGCAGCAGTTTGGAAATGCCAAGGGCAGAGACAATACAACCCCCAACAAAAGCCTGCTCTCCTAGCCAGAGGATCACAAAAGGCGTGGTGTAGCAGGAAAGGAAACTCTAGGAAAATATTTTATATTCCAGACAAACACAACAGAATAAAATAAACAAACATGTGGCCCCAACTCCAACCATACTACTAAAGGCCATGTGCGGAGCCTAGACTGCCACCCTCACCAGCTGTGATGAGGTGCCTTAAATCCCTGCAGGGTTGTCAGAGAAGACAAGTAGGGAGCCGTGACATTTATCCTCACCTGCTGGTAACAAGTGTTCTCAAGGCGTTGGTGGAGACTACGTGAGAACTTGGAATTCTACCCCCATCCATCTGTAACAAGACAATCCTCACCCTCCCGATGGGTTGGTGATAGGCATCTTATTAGAGAGTTGGTACAGTTATCATTGCCTAGTGGTAACAAGGCCACTCACTACATCATGACCGTGGGGGACACAGAGGAGCAGGACCATCCTGCTGGTGTCATGGGGTCTGAGTGGTAAACCTGAACTCTGCCTTATCTGGAAGTAATAAGGTGATGTCTTCCTCTCCTCCTACCAGACTGGTATCAGAAAAAGCCAGATAAAACGGCAGATTTAAACAGATATGGAATCTTATGACATAATACAAAATGTCCAAGTTTCAATATTAAATCACTCATCATACCAACAATCAGGAGGATATCAAATTGAATTAAAAAAAGGCCCATGCCCATATCAAGGTAACAGACATGACACAACTATCTGAGAAATATTTTAAAGCAGTCCTAATAAAAATACTTCAACTAACCATCACAAACAATCGTTAAAGAAATGAAAATGTAGAAAGCTTCAGCAAAGAAACAGAAGATATAAAGAAGAACCAAATGGAAATTTTAGAAGTAAAAGATACACAGTTAATTTAAAGGCATGGTGAGTGGGGTCAGTGCCAGAATGAAGAAATACAGGGAAGAGTAAGTGAACTGGAAGAGGGAAAATATAATTATCAAATGTGAACAACTGAAAGAATATAGAAATTTAAAAAATGAACAAAGTCTCAGGAATCTGTGGTATATAAGAAAGATCTAACATTCACATTATTGAAATTCCAACTAAGACAGGAGAAAGAGGGCCAGGCTGAAGATAATAATTTATGGAATAATGGCTGAAAACTTCTCAAATTTGGCAAGAGGCATAAATATACAGATTGGAGAAGTTGAGAGGATTCAAAAGAGGGTGGCCTGTAATCCCAGCACTTTGGGAGGCCATGGTGGGTGGATCACCTGAGGTCAGGAGTTCGAGACCAGCCTGGCCAACATGATTAAACCCCGTCTATACTAAAAATACAAAAATTGAACAGGTGCTGCGGCTCACGCCTGTAATCCCAGCACTTTGGGAGGCTGAGGCAGGTGGATCATGAGGTCAGGAGATTGAGACCATCCTGGCTAACATGGTGAAACCCTGTCTCTACTAAAAAAAAATACAAGGCCGAGCGCGGTGGCTCAAACCTGTAATCCCAGCACTTTGGGAGGCCAAGGCGGGTGGATCACGAGTTCAGGAGATGGAGACCATCCTGGCTAACACCGTGAAATCCCGTCTCTACTAAAAATACAAAAAATTAGCTGGGTGAGGTGGCGGGCGCCTGTAGTCCCAGCTACTCAGGAGGCTGAGGCAGGAGAATGGCCTAAACTCGGGAGGCAGAGCTTGCAGTGAGCTGAGATCTGGCCACTGCACTCCAGCCTGGCCGACAGAACGAGACTCTGTCTCAAAAAAAAACAAAAACACAAACAAACAAACAAAAAAATTAGCCGGGTGTGGTGTTGGGCACTTGTAGTCTCAGCTACTGGGGAGGCTGAGGCAGGAGAATGGTGTGAATCCGGGAGGGGGAGCTTGCAGTGAGCCGAGATCGCACCATTGCACGCCAGCCTGGGTGACAGAGCAGGACTCCATCTCAAAAAAAAAAAAAAAAACATTAGCCAGGCATGGTGGTACATGCCTACAATCCCAGCTACTTGGGAGGCTGAGGCAGGAGCATTGCTTGAACCTGGGAGACGGAGGTTGCAATGAGCCGAGATGGTGCCACAGCACTCCAGCCTGGGCAGCAAGAGCAAAACTCTGTCTGGGGAAAAAAAAGAAAAGCGTAAATCTAAAGAAACCTTACCCAGACAAATCATAAATAAACTTCTAAACATTAAAGATGAAAATTCTTGAAAATAGCAAGAGATAAACATTACCTTACCTATCAAGCAAAAGCAGTTTGAATGATAGCTGATTCCTCATCAGAAACCGTGGAGGATGGAAGAACATAGCAAAATATTTTCCAATTGCTAAAAAAAAGACCTGTCGTCTGGATTTCAGTACCTAATAAAAATAATATTCAAGAATGAAGGGGAAATAAAGATATTCTCAGAAGAAGACAATCTCAGACTATTTGTCATGAGAAGACCTATCCTAAAAGAATGGCTAAGGATGTTCTCAAAAACACAAAGGAAACAATAAAATAAAGAACCTTGGAATATCAGAAAGGAAGCAAAATATGGCCGGGCGCGGTGGCTCACGCCTGTAATCCCAGCACTTTGGGAGGCCAAGGCGGGTGGATCACGAGTTCAGGAGATGGAGACCATCCTGGCTAACACCGTGAAATCCCGTCTCTACTAAAAATACAAAAAATTAGCTGGGTGAGGTGGCGGGCGCCTGTAGTCCCAGCTACTCGGGAGGCT
>NW_012117488.1:12916758-12931545 GCF_000951035.1 Colobus angolensis palliatus | reverse complement strand
TCTTTCTTTCTTCCTTCCTTCCTTCCTTCCTTCCTTCCTTCCTTCCTTCCTTCCTTCCTTTCTTTCTCTCTCTCTCTCTCTCTCTCTCTCTTTCTTTCTTTCTTTCTTTCTTTTTTGACGGAGTTTCACTCTGTCACCCAGGCTGGAATGCAGTGGTGCAATCTTGGCTTACTGCAACCTCTGCCTCCTGAGTTCAAGTGATTCTCCTGCCTCAGCCTCCCCAGTAGCTGGGACTACAGGTGCGTGCCACTACCTTTTTGTGTTTTTAGTAGAGGTGGGGTTTCACTGTGTTAGCCAGGATGGTCTCCATCTCCTGACCTTGTGATCTGCTGCCTCAGCCTCCCAAAGTGCTGGGATTACAGGTGTGAGCCACTGCGCCCAGCCAGTGCAATGTAGTTCTAACAAGAGTTCATGTCAGGGACTCAGGGCCCTCTGGGCCAGGCATGCTCTTGGGCATATTCCCAGCCAAGACCTGTCCATCCCTGGAACTCTCTATTTGAGGCCTTGAGCAGAAGTCTTCTTCACTGGCCTCTGCTGAGAACTTATCAGAGAGAAAGGGGGAAAGTTTCAAGTCACTTTTTCCTACTCTGACTCAGTACTCAGTACTTTCCAACCATGCGCTTCCCTTTCTCCATCCTCCTGGTGGTCCCCGGTTGCAGGGTCTGTAATATTGCACTAACCTTTTACTTGAGGCAATCTCCACATCATGCTGATCCACCTGGCCCTCAGCCATTACACCAGTCCACAGGGGAAGGAAGAGCAGGGGAGAACCAGCACTGTCTGTTTCAGACTCTTGGTGATACCATTAGAGTAAGGGATTAAAACCACTGCCCAGTGGCTTTCATTTCTGGTTTGTCACTGATATGGACAGGAGACAGGGAAAACTGGGTAGAAGAGGGCAGTTCCTAGGCAAAAGCCCCACCCTCAAGCCTGTGTACCCTCGGCCCTACATGAGAACAAGCATTCCTGTTTTCACACCCCCTCTCCTGCACCCATATATATACCCTGAACCCCAGGCTCCAGAAGCCGATCAGTAAAGACCAGCAGATGGATGGTGAAAGGATGTGGCAGAGAAAGAGAGAAGAGGAGGAACATCTAACCCCCAGAGTAGTCTAGCGGGGGCCGTTGGAGAGGAGTCCAGCAGCTGAGTGGCCCGACTCCGGGGGAAGATCACCTTCCCACTCCATCTCCCCATTCCGGCCCCCTGTACATCCCACTGAAAGGCACCTCCACCACTCAATAAAACCTCGCATTCATCCTTCAAGCCCGTGTGACCCAAGTTTTCCGTGATGCTGGGCAAGAGCTCGGAATAGAGAAAGCTGTCACACTGGTCCTCTGCCCTTGCCAAAAAGCAGAGGGTCCATTGAGCTAACACTCAAGCCTCTGCAGACGGCAGAGCTGCAGGTACCCTCCTCAGACACTACCTACCAAGGGACCAGAGCCCAAAGCGCTCGCCCTAGCCTCTGCACCTGCCTGTCTGCATGCTCTCCCTCCTGCAAGGGGTTTGAGCAGCCGCACCACTGAACAGGCAAGCCACACCCTTGTCACATGTCCTGCATCCTGCAAGGGGAATCAGTGAACTCTCCCGTTTCATCACTTTACTTGGCTACTCTGACACCTGACAGCTTAGCTGTCTCCAACTCAGCTGAGCTCCTGACAAATAGACCTTTCTTCTTGAGTTTTCAAAATAAGGTTTGATGGTGGAAGTGAAAATTGTAACACTGTATGATAAGTCGCTAAATGTTTGTACAGCAAATATTTAAGACAATTATAAATATAGGAGAGGAAAGGAAGAGAAATAGAGATAAGATTTCTATATTTCACTTAACTGGTAAAATGACAACACCAAAAAACCGTTATACACACACACACACACACACACACACACACATATATACACACACACATAAATTATTATAGATTATATAATTAATGTAATATTAGATTATATGTGGTATATATAACATAAAATCTAATACCTAGGGCACCTACAAAGAAACCTATATAAAAAGATACATGTAAAATCACTAGAGATAAATCACAATGGAATTCTTAAAAATGTTCCAGTGGCCGGGGGTGGTGACTCACACCTGTAATCCCAGCACTTTGGGAGGCTGAGGCGGGCAGATTACGAGGTCGGGAGATCGAGACCATCTTGGCAAAAACGGTGAAATCCCATCTCTGCTAAAAATACAGAAAATTAGCCGGGTGTGGTGGCGGGTGCCTGTAGTCCCAGCTACTCAGGAAGCTGAGGCAGAAGAATGGCATGAACCCAGTAGGTGGAGCTTGCAGTGAGCTGAGACCGCACCACTGCACTCCAGCCTGGGCGACAGAGCGAAACTCCATCTCAAAAAACAAAAAACAAACAAACAAACAAAAAATTCAAGTAACTCGCAGAAAGGCAACAAAAAAATAAAAAGTAAATAAAATAAGAGAAGCAAGAAACGGAAAGAACAAATAGAAAACAAAAAAATAAAATGGCAGACTTAAGCACTAAAATATCAATAATCACATTAAGTGTAAATGGTCTAAGTATACCAAAGAAAAGACAGAACCTGGCAGAATAAATTAAAATATGATTTCCTCACAGTAAAACAAAAACCAGTGTGATCTAACTGTATACTGTCTATAAGAAACTCATTTCAAATGTGATAATAAACATAGGTAGAAAGTAAAAATAGAAAAAATATATAGTATGCAAAAATTAATCAAAAGAAATAAAATTAGCTATACATATATATATATATTTCAGACAGAGTCTCACTCTGTCTCTAGGATGGAGTGCGGTAGCACGATCCCAGCTCACTGCAACCTCTGACTCCCTGGTTCAAGTGATTCTCCTGCCTCAGCCTCCTGAGTAGCTGGGACTACAGGCACACGCCACCATGCCCAGCTAATTTTTATATTTTTAGTAGAGACGGGGTTTCACCATGTTGGCCAGGATGGTCCCCATCTCCTGACCTTGTGATTCGCCTGCCTTGGCCTCCCAAAGTGCTGGGATTACAGGCATGAGTCACCATGCCCAGTTCAAAATTAGCTATATGAACATTACATAAAGTACATTAGAGCTAAGGAACTTAACAGAGACAGAAAATAACATTATATAAAGAGAAAAGAGTCAATTTACAAAGAAGGCATAGCAATCTTAAATATGTACGCATTGAACAAAAAAGTTATAAAATATAGGAGGTTAAAAGGGGATAAAATAGAAAGGAACAGAAAGGAGAAATAAACAAGTTGACAGTTATACTTGAAGACTTCAACACTTCTCTCCTAACAATTGCTAAAACAACTAGACAACATCAGTAAGCATGCAAAATACAGCAAAACTCAACAACATCATCCACAAGCAGGATCTAATCAATATGTATTGAACATGCCAACTGACAACAGTAGTATCCATGCAACGAAGACCAAGATAGACCATGTGGACCAAAAAACGAGCCCCAACAAAATTATTGTAAATGTACAGAGTGTATTCTGCAACAATAAGGATATCAAATATGAAATCAATAGCAGAAAATATTCTCCAAGCACTTGGAAATTAAAGGGCACATTTATTAATTCATTTGTCAAAGATGAAGTCTCATGGTGAATATGAATGAAAACGAAAATAAAATTTTGGAAAGGAAGAATAAGGTGTAAGTCTGACTTCAAGATTTATTATATATCTATCATAAACAATACTCTGTGGAGTTGGCGGGAAGGAGAGGCACATAGATCAGTGGAATAGTCCAGAAATATACCAACATGCAAAAATGCCCAAGTGACTTTTAATAAAGTTGTAACAGCAATTCAATAGAGGAAAGATCCCTTTTCAATAAATGGCTCTAGAATAGTTGGCACCCAGAAGCAAAAAACAAACCTCATTCTAAGTCTTAAACCTTATATAAAAAATTAATTCAAAGGGATTGTAGATGTAGATGTAAAAATGCTTAGAAAAAAATATACAAGATAAGATTCCTAGGATCTTGGACTAGGCAAGGAGTTCCTAGACTTGATACCAAAAATATGTTTTATAAATGAAAAACATCAATAAATTGGACTTCATAAAGTTTAAAACTTTACTCAGTGGAAGACTCTGTGAAGAATATAGAATACAAGCTATAGAATGTGAGAAATTATTTGAAAACCAGAAATCCAATGAAGGACTAGTATCTAGAACATATAAAAAGTTCTCACAACTCAACAGTAAAAAAAAAAAAAAAAGACAAAAAAATAACTAAATAGAATCTGAGTAACAGACATAGAGAAATTTTTCACTAAGCAAGACATACAGTGACAGGCTGGGTATGGTGACTCACACCTGTAATACCAGCACTTTGGGAGGCTGAGGCAAGCGGATCACCTGAGATCAGGAGTTCGAGACCAGCCTGGCTGACATGGTGAAATCTGGTCTCTACTAAAAATAGAAAAATTAGCCGGATGTGGTAGTGCATGCCTGTAATCCCAGCTACTCCAGAGGCTGAGGCTGGAGAATCATGCAAACCCAGGAGGCAAAGGTTGCAGTGAGCTGAGATCTCTAGCCTGGGAGATAGAGTGAACCTCCAGCTCAAAAAGAAAAAAAAGATATACAGTGACAAACAAGCATGTGAGAAAATGTTAAAAATCATTAAGCATGAGGGAAATACAAATTAGAGGTACAATAAAATACCACTATACACTTATCAGAATAGCTAAAAAAAGTGGCGACAGTGCTGTGTGCTGACAAAGATGCAGAGAACCTGGATCACACTTACATTGCTGGTGTAAATGAAAATGGTACAGTCGTTCTGGAAAACAATGTGAGTGTTTTTGTTTTGTTTTGTTTTTGCTGTGTTTTTTTTCGAGACAGAGTCTTGCTCTTGTTGCCCAGACTGGAGTGAAGTGGCACAGTCTCAGCTCATTACAACCTCTGCCTCCGGAGTTCAAGCAATACTCCTGCCTCAGCCTCCGAGTAGCTGGAATTACAGGCACATGCCACAATGCCTGGCAAATTTTTGTATTTTTAGTAGAGACAGGATTTCGCCAAGTTGGCCAGGCTGGTCACAAACTTCTGACCTCAAGTGATCCACCCGGCTTGGCCTCCCAAAGTGCCGGGATTACAGGTGTGAGCCACCACACCAGGCCCTGACTCTTTCTTTAAAAACAAACACAACACATCACAACAAGCAAACTAAGTAAACATGCAACTACCTTAGAAACCAGAAAATATACACTGCGGTTATTCTAGAGAAGAATGACTTACAGTCACATAAAATCCTGTACACTAATATTATTCACCAGCTTTATTCATAACAGCCAAAAACTAGAAACAAAACAAATGTCCTTCTGTGGGTGATGGGGTAAGCAAACTGTGTGATACATCCATTACTTGAAGTGAAACCCTACTTAGCAGTAAAAAGTTACCGAGTATTTATACATGCTACATGTAGCCTGGATTGTAAGTGAAAAATGTCAATCCTAAAAGGTTACATGCTGTATGATTCCATCTATGTTTATAACATTCTTGAAACAAAAAATATATAGAAATGAAAACCAGAGAAGTTGTGTCTGGGGATTAAGGATGGGCTAAATTTGGGAAGGAAGTAGACATGGCTATAAAAGAGTAACACAGACGCCTTTAAGGTAATGAAAATTTACTGTATCTGGATTGTGTCAGTGTCCGTATGCTGGTTAGGATTATGTCTCTGTTTTTCTCTCCTCTTTTCACCTTGGGCTACCTTAAAAAAGTATTCTTCCAGCCAGGCTCGGTGGCTCATGCCTGTAATCCCAGCGCTTTGGGAGGCTGAGGCGAGCAAAGTTGTTATTATTGTTATGTGCAAGTTGTTATTATTGGGGAAAAGTGGATAAAAGGTAAACAAGGTCTCTCTATATTATGTCTTATAACTGCAGTGAATCTACATTTATCTCCAAATAAAAATAAATATAATTTAAGGGCCAGGCATGGTGGCTTACACCTATAAACCCAACACTTTGGGAGGCCGAGGCAGGTGGATCACGAGGTCAAGAGATGGAGACCATCCTGGCCAACATGGGGAAACCCCGTTTCTACTAAAAATGCAAAAATTAGCTGGGCATGGTGGCACACACCTGTAGTCCTAGCTGCTTGGGAGGCTGAGGCAGGAAAATCACTTGAACCCGGGAGGCGGAAGTTGCAGTGAACCGAAATTGTGTCACTGCACTCCAGCCTGGGCGACAGAGCGAGACTCCATCTCTAAATAAATAAATAAATGCATAAATACATAAAATTTAAATATATACATAGACAAAAGAATCAAGGTTTCAAGGGACGAAAATAGAAATCTTATATCTAGGAAAGAGAAATAAGCAGGAAAGGGGGAGAAATAAGTTACACCATTGGAGAAACTCTTATGAAGGTCACAGCCCAAAGACACTAGCCCCCAGAAATACTATTATAATTGTTATAATTTATTTATTATTCTTATTTTTTTTTTTTAGCAGAGACGGGGTTTCACCGTGTTAGCCAGGATGGTCTCGATCTCCTGACCTCGTGATCCGCCTGTCTCGGCCTCCCAAAGTGCTGGGATTACAGGCTTGAGCCACCGCGCCCGGCATAATTTATTTATTATTATAGCATTATTTAATGCTCCCCCTCCTCACACTTTATAGTACTCCAGGATATCCACTTATAGAGTGGATTATAATGGAAAGAAACTGTAATACACAGATCCTCTCTGAGGAATTTGTTTCTTTTTTTTTTGAGACGGAGTCTCACTCTGTCGCCCAGGCTGGAGTGCAGTGGCGTGATCTCAGCCCACTGCAAGCTCCATCTCCTGGGTTGATGCCATTCTCCTGCCTCAGCCTCTGGAGTAGCTGGGACTACAGACGCCTGCCACCACACCTGGCTAATTGTTTTGCATTTTTAGTAGAGATGGGGTTTCACTGTGTTAGCCAGGGTGGTCTCGATCTCCTGCCCTCGCGCTCTGCTCGCCTCAGCCTCCCAAAGCGCTGGGATTACAGGCATGAGCCACCGCGCCCGGCTGGAAGAATATTTTTTTAAGGTAGCCCAAGGTGAAAAGAGGAGACAAAAACAAAGACATAAGAAGAATTTGAAGCTTGCGGTACCTACAGCTACAGCAAATTGTAAGCACAGTCCAAGTTTTAGCCACACTAACATGAAACCTTACACTAAGCACCTATTTATGTCAGTTTTTATTACTCAATCCAAAATATCCAGATTTTAACCAAACATTTACAAAGCATGCCAAAAATCAAGAAAAAAAAAATACACTCCCAAAAGACAAATCAATCATCAGAACTAGACTTGTGTATGACACAGATGTTGAATTATCCAACAGGAAATTTAAAATATAATGATAAAATATCTCAAGCACCATAATAGAAAAGAAAACAATATATAAGAACACATAGGCATAGGTAGGCCAGGCATGGTGGCCCACGTCTGTAATCCCAGCACTTTGGGAGGTCGAGGTGGGTGGATCACTTGAGATCAGGAGTTTGAGACCAGCCTAGCCAATATAGCAAAACCCTGCCTCTACAAAAAATACAAAAATTAGCTGGGCAGGGTGGTGTACACCTGTAGTCCCAGCTACTTAGGAAGCTGAGGCAGGAGAATTGCTTGAATCTGGGAGGCGGAGTTGCAGTGAGCTGATCCGCCACTGCACTCCAGCCTGGAAACAGAGCAAGACTCTATCACAGAAAAAAAAAAAAAAAAAAAAAAAAAAAAAAGACAGATACGTAACAAAAGAAGAGAGATGTAAACTCTAAAAAAGAATAAAAAAAAGAATGCTATAAATCAAACAAAAAAATTAAAAATGCCTTTGATGGGCTCATCAGTGAACTCTACACAGATAAGGAAATAATCTGTGTTATTGTAAAGAGATCAATAGAAAATTTTTTTTTTTTTTTTCTTTTTTGAGACAATCTCTTTCTGTTACCCAGGCTGGAGTCCAGTGGTGCTATCTTGGCTTACTGCAAGTTCTGCCTCCTGGGTTCACGCCATTCTCCTGCCTCAGCCTCTCGAGTAGCTGGGACTACAGGTGCCTGCCACCATGCCCGGCTAATTTTTTATGCATTTTTAGTAGAGACGAGGTTTCACCGTGCTAGCCAGGATGGTCTTGAGACCTCGTGATCTGCCCACCCCGGCCTCCCAAAGTGCTGAGATTACAGGTGTGAGCCACTGTGCCCGGCCAATAGAAAATTTCTAAACTAAAATCCAACAAGAAAGAAAAATGAGAATAAGACAATAGAGAATCAAATATTATGGAAAATTTCTAAATGTGTTATGTATGATTGATGGACATACGAGAAGAAGAATAAAGACAGAAGAGAGCACAGTAAATATTTGAGGTATAATGACTGAGAACTTTGTAAATTATGTAATAGATATGGAATCACAGGTGTGGAAGCCCAGAGATCATCAAGAAGAACAATAACCTTATCCCCTACACCATACCTCTCTTATAGACACCCCTCAGAAAAGACACATTTAGTCATAAGATATTCCAACTGCAAAACAAAACAAACAACAACAACAACAAAATAAAAACAAAGACAAAAAATGTTGAAAGAAGCCATAGCAAGAAAAACACTTTCCCTACAGAGGAGCACAGATAACAATTACAGTGGACTTCTCAGGAAAAGCTAGCAAAAACAGTGGGTGAAATATTTAAAGTGTTGAAAGAAAACAACAATCAATGTAGAATTATATATATTCAGTAAAATTTTACTTAAAATGCAAAGAATTAATGAAAACTGTCTCAGAAAAAAATTAAAACAAAACAAAAACTGAAGGAATTCAGTGCTAAAAGACCTGCTCTGTAAGAAATGTTCTTATAGAAATAAGTTATTTAGGCATAAGAAAAATGATGAGGCAGGAACTTGTAAGTACATAAAAAAAGAGCATCAAACAAGTAATAAATGAAAGTAAAATAAAATTTTTAATTCTTTTTATTTCTTAATTGATTTAAAAGGTAACTGTTTTAAACAATAATGATAACACTGCATTAGTTGATGATAGCATATAGAAAAATGAAATTGTTAACATCAGTGTCACAAAGGATAGAAGGAGGAATAGAGGCTTTTTGGTTATAAGGTACCATGCCTGTATTGCACATGAAATGGCAGAGCACTATTTGAAGATGGACTTCAGTTAGTTCAAAATGAATATTGTATCCTATAGGATAGCCAAAACAGTGTTTTGTTTTGTTTTGTTTTGAGACAGAGTCTCACTCTGTCACCCAGGCTGGAGTGCTTTGGTATAATCTCAGCCCTTACAACCTCTGCCTCCTGGGTTCAGGCAATTCTCATATCTCAGCCTCCTAAGCAGATGGGACAACAAGCACATGCCACCACACTCAGCCAATGTTGGTATTTTTTATAGAGATATGTTTTCGCCATGTTGGCCAGGCTGGTCTGAAACTCCAGGCCTCACACGATCCACCAGCCTCGGGCTCCCAAAGTGCTTAGCATTACAGGCATGAGCCACCACACCTGGCCTGAAAAATGCTTTTATAAAGAAGTGCAATTGATATACTAAGAAAACAATGCAATTTTATAAAATGTTCTGCTAACATCATCAAAAGCAGAAAAAAGAGAAAAGAAGAGACAAAGAACAAATGCAACAAATAGAAAAGAGTTATAAACATAGTAGGTATTAACCTAACTTTATAGACAATCACTCTAAATGTTCATGGTCTAAATACACAAATTAAAAGATAGAGACTTCTTATTAGTGGAGAAAGAAGTAAGACTCAAATATATGTTGTCTACAAGATACTCACTTTTAAGTATAAAGAGCTAACCACCCTAACACTTATCAAAAGAAAGCTAGAATATTCAAATTTATTTTGGAGAAAGCAGTCTGGACAATTTTCAGGAATAAATAGGGGTAATGACAAAGATGCCAATTCTACAAGAAGACATAACCATCTTAATTTTAATGGACCTAGCAACAGAGGATAAAAACACACAAAGCAGGCCGAGTGCAGTGGCTCACACCTGTAATCCCAGCACTTTGGGAGTCTGAGGCGGGCAGATCACAGGGTCAGGAGTTAGAGACCAGCCTGACCAACATGGTGAAACCTTGTCTCTACTAAAAATACAAAAATTTGCCTGGTGTGGTGGTACGCACCTGTAATCTCAGCTACTCAGGAGGCTGAGGCAGGAGACTCCCTTCAAACCGGGAGGTGGAGGTTGCAGTGAGCCGAGATCACACCACTGCACTGGGAGACAGAGTGAGACTCTGCTCAAAAAAAAAAAAAAAAAAAAAAAAAAAAAATGCATAAAGCAAAAATTAAAAACACTAGCAGAAGAAATAGAGAATTTCACTTTTTTTTTTTTTTGAGACAGAATCTCACTCTGTTGCCCAGGCTGGAGGGCAATGGTGTGATCTCAACTCACTGCAAGCTCACCCTCCCGGGTTCACACCATTCTTCTGCCTCAGTCTCCCAAGAAGCTGGGACTACAGGCACCCGCCACCATGCCTGGCTAATTTTTTCTATTTTCAGTAGAGATGGGGTTTCACCATGTTAGCCAGTATGGTCTTGATTTCCTGACCTCCTGATCCACCCGCCTTGGTCTCCCAAAGTGCTGAGATGATAGGCGTGAGCCACTGTTCTTTGCAGAGAATTTCACTTTTATAATTAGAGACTTCCGTATCCTCCTATCAGTGATTGATAGATCAAGCAGGCAGAGAATCGATGAGACATTTGACCTGAATAGCAGTATCAATCAATTGAATCAAATTAACATTCATACAGTAGTCCATCCAACAACCACAGCATACTCATTATCCCAAGGACCCAGGAAGTATTCATTAAGATAGACCAAATGCTATGCCATCAATCACACCTGAACAAACTGAAAAGGATAGAAATCATAACAAAATATGTTCTCAGACCACAATGAAACTAACCTAGAAATCAGTAACAGAGTGTTAGCTAGGAAGTTCCTAAATATATGGAAATTAAACAGCATATTACTAGATAATCCACTAGTCAAAGACTTACCAAGTTAAAAATTTAAAATATATTAAACTAATTGAAAATAAAATTACAGACCAGGCACGGTGGCTCATGTGTGTAATCCCAGCACTTTGGGAGGCTGAGGCGGGCAGATCACTTGAGCCCAGGAGTTTGAGACAAGCCTGGCCAACATGGTGAAACCCCATCTCTAATAAAAATATCAAAATTAGCAGAATGTGATGGCATGTGTCTGTAGTCCCAGCTACATGATAGGCTGAGGCATGAGAATCACCCGAGCTCAGGATGTGGAGGTTGCAGTGAGCCAAGATTGCCCCCCTGCACTCCAGCCTGGGCAACAGAGTGAGACTCTGTCTCAAAAAAATAAAATAAAATAAAAATAAAACTTATCCAAATTTGTGGGATACAGCAAAAGTATTTTTTAGAGGATGATGTATAACATTAAAAGCACTTATTAGAGAAAAGGAAAATCTAAAATCAATGAGCTTCTATTTTAGGAGCCTAGAGGATAAAGAGCAATATAAGGCCAGGTGTGGTGGCTCACACCAGTAATCTCCCAGCACTTTGGGAGGCTGAGGTGGGTGGATCATGAGGTCAGGAGTTCAACACCAGCTTGGCCAATATAGTGAAACCCCATCTCCACTAAAAATACAAAAATTAGCTGGGTGTGGTGGCACATGCCTGTAATCCCAGCTACTCAGGAGGCTGAAGTAGGAGAATCACTTGAACTCAGGAGGCTGAGGTTGCAGTGAGCTGAAATCATGCTACTGCACTCCAGCCTAGGCAACAAGAGCGAAACTTAGTCTCAAAAAAAAAAAAACAGAGAGAAAAAAAAATTAAGTAAATGGACACATAAGATTGACCTGATCATTTTCACTTTCATCTGTTTTCACTTCATTCTATTAATACCTTTTCATCAAGGTCTGTCTTAACTCAGGGTTCTCATGACCATGAAATGTTATCTATCAAAAGTCCCTAAATGCAGACCTTCACAAAGCTAATGTACCAGGTTATCACGCATTTCTTTTCAGCTCCTGTTCTTTCTTTTTTTCTTGAGATGGAATCTCACTCTTGTTGCCCAGGCTGCAGTGCAATGGCGCCATCTTGGCTCACTGCAACCTCCAACCACCCAGGTTCAAGCGATTCTCCTGTCTCAGCCTCCCAAGTAGCTGGGATTACAGTCATGTGCCACCACGCCTGGCTAATTTTGTATTTTTAGTAGAGACAGGGTTTTTCCATGTTGGTCAGGCTGGTCTCAAAATCCCAGCCTCAGGTGATCTGCCAGCGTCAGCCTCCTAAAGTGCTGGAATTACAGGCATGAGCCAACGCTCCTGGCCTTCATGTTCTGTAAATACAGCCTTTTTAAATCGATCCTGCCTTTTTATGAGCTTACCAAATGACAAAAGCTTCACATAATTTTTCTCATTTGTCAAGAAGTTTAAGAATTAAATTGAATGTTGGACTTTCATAATAGGACTCTTAGTTTCAAGGTATGCTAAAAAGGAAATAGAATGAGAAATTCACGTTCATTTCTTTGTGAATAATATAAAATTTTAAGCCTTATATCCAAAGGTAAGTGAAAAATATTTTTGTCTACCAAGATTCTTCATTTATTGATTGAAAAAAAAATAAAGATTGATTCTTCTTCAAGGAAATTAAGCAATGGGAATAGGTACAATTATAGGAATGGATAGAAATAGAGAAAAAGAAAAAAAACACCATATTTGCATCAACCAACAATTTGAAATCTAAGGCAGGTAAGAAAGAGAGTATACAGAAGCAGATTATAACTACTGCACAATTGTTAGCTTTTGATAAAGTAAAATTTATTGTCTGATTTACATCAAAATGAATTTCTTCCGGAAAAAAAAAAATTATCCTCTTGCTTTCTAGAGCACAATATGTAAGAGGAACATTTTAATTTTAACTTCCCCTCAGTGACAGTGACCCCTTCTGCCCTCTCCATTTTATAAATTATTGACAAAGCGTCAGGAAGATTCCAATTGTGCAACAGCTAATTGGCCCCTCTGGTCATTTTTCAACAGCGCTGAAAAGTTCATTGGTTTTAGATAAAGCCTTTCCTGGAGTTGCAGGCTCAAACGTTCTGAGAGTTTCAACAAGTCTGTGCTGTTTGGTTTTTAAATACAACATTTCTCGGCCAAGACTTGGCAAAAAATTATGAGGTTGGGATACTTGCTTGCTAAGGAAAAAATGAGAATTTGAATTGGCATTTTATATTAAATTAAATTTGAAATGTATATTTTAGAGCAAAAGTAGACTTTTGTTAATTTTAGAATTTGAAAAGAGTGAATGTTGATATAGACAAGATGCAGTTATTATGAGGAAAGATTTAAAGGTATATGTAAGTAAAATTTTGTCATACTCAAGCAATATCTTATAAATATATTTTATAAGCCTTAAACTAATTTCAGGATTTTGGCTTTCAAGTTGTATTATTTCTGTCTATGCAATAAAAAAAAAAAAATGTATTTTTGCTGTGAAGTGGTTGGGTGTAAAATGAAAGCACATACAGCTTGTATTTAAATTACCAGTAGAATATTTTCCAGTCTCTTTTTGGAATTTTATTTTGGTTGAGAACTGTGATGTCAAAACCAACTCTTTTGACTGACTTCTAGCTTCTATGACAGTAAGACCTCTGAAGTGTGTATGCTGCAGAGGCACATCTGCAGTTGCGACATTAGCTCTTTCTACAGGATAAACTTCAATCCGAGCAGGTGAATGTTTCGTTCCACACGTTGGGGTTATATTCAAATGCTCACAAGAGAGGTATCTGAAGGACTATTAGAAAGACTGTATCTTTTATCTCTGATAAAACAGAAATGCAATTACTTGCCAGGGTCTCGTGTCCATTTTCCATCTACGTTACTTTTCCTTTGCAGTGCTTTTACAAAATTATAGTCTTCGGGTTGTGTGTGTGTTTGCAAATGTGTGTGAGTGTATGTGAAAAGGTGATTAGCAGAGATGAAAGCAATTTTCCATATTGCTTACCTCTGCAAATTTTCTGTTTTTAAAAACATTATTTCAGTTGTTTATAATAATAGAGTCTTAGAAATCGTATCTCATTTTTTATTATAACATTTGTCCAAGAAATTTGTTTTTCTCAATATATGGTACGCTCTAGAATAGAGCTTTTTTCTCTTTTATTTTCCTTAAACTCTTCTAAAAAATAACATTTTGTTTGATTACTTATTAAGGATCTGTTAACTGAAAGGTAATTCATGTAAACAAAAGGAAACAAAGAGTAAATTTAGGTAGAAAACAAAAATTGAGGAAACAAATAAGATGGAGAACACTATTTCAAAATTTAATAAAACTGTATTTCCATTCAGATTCATAAATATTTTAAAAGCCTAGGGTTCTTCAAACATTCTTCTAGGAAGTTGATTTTCAAAGTATTCTTATTTTCAATTAAGAGGAAAATGAAGGGATACAATTTAGATTATATCAATCTCAACACAAATGAAGATATTTTGTTTTACTTTTTGAAACTCTAGAATGTAATAATCTGGACATAACCTGAAATTATGTCCAATATGTATATTAAGAATAATCATGGTATGGCGCAGTGGCTCAGGCCTGTAATCCCAGCACTTTGGGAATCTGCAGCGGGCAGATCTCAAGGTCAGGAGATCAAGACCATCCTGGCCAACAAGGTGAAACCCCGTCTCTCCTAAAAAAAAATACAAAAACTTAGCCGGGTGTAGTGGCAGGCGCCTATAGTCCCAGTTGCTCCAGAGGCTGAGGCAGGAAGATTGCTTGAGTCTGGCAGCTTGAGGCTACAGCGAGCCATGATCACACCACTACACTGCAGCCAGGCCAC
>NW_012117488.1:12913961-12915977 GCF_000951035.1 Colobus angolensis palliatus | reverse complement strand
GAACATGGCGTGAACTCGGAAGACTGAGCTTGCAGTGAGCCGAGATTGCACTACTGCACTCCAGCCTGGGCAACAGAGCGAGACTCCATCTAAAAAAAAAAAAAAAAGAATAACCATTTAAAGGCACTACTTGTACTCTAAATTAAGATATTAAAAATGGATGTGTGTGAAACACAAGGAATGATTCAGCACCATTCTAGATTTCAAATGGTTACTTGAGCCATCTTGTGCAACAGGATCATCACAAGTTTTGTAAAGACAGTTTCTCACTACACAGTGTGATTTCTGCACTCTACACGGTTTTGATTCTTCGTTTCTGTATCTGTGCTGCATGCATTCAGGATGCATGAAGAACATTAGTATTGTTTTTCCTCGTTGAGTTGGAGAACTGTAATTACTGAAAGCAGACATTTATACTCCTTATTTACCCTGGCATTTCGAGGCATTTCAAAATTGTGAAGAGACATATTCATGTTTACAAATTTTCAGTTAAAATAAAAAAAAACTCTTCAATGTTCCCTTTGTTTACTAAATGAGGAAGTTTATTTTGTAACTGGTTTGGCTCCAATTGCGGAAGGTCACCCGCACATCCAGATGTTGACCATATCCTTGCTGTACAATCTGGTGGTGGGAGGTTTGTTTGTTTGTGCTTTGGTAGCCAGAGATCACAAATAGTAATTCTGTGAGCTTGATATCTGTTGTCCGCAAAAGTCATGTGATCAGAAAGAAAGACAGTCCATAGAAGGAATGAAAATAGAGCACTGCATACTTCTGCACATTTGGGCATGGACTCCCAGCACCCTTCATGTCATCTACACAACAAACTATTGTGTCAGTGAGTACAGGGCTCACATTGGACATTGTTCAAACATTATGTTGCTTTGTACCTATCTGTACAACTTTCAAAATCAAAAAGTTGTATCATTGACAAAAAATTAAGTCACTGGATAGTACTGCAACATTTATTTACAAAAGTACGGATGACATTATTAGCCAGTTAAGAAGAAGGAAAAAAATCCAAATTTAACAAGTTATTTGATTGTCTCTTAAATGGCACTATAGTGTTGATTACAAAACAGCAGGGTCATTATAATAGAGCACCAGTGCGTCTCTATACCCTAGAAGCAGTGGGAATACAATATTATATAATAAATTGGAAAAATAAATGTTAACTCAAAATGTATTTTCCATCTCTGTCAGCAGCAGCAGCAGCAGTGGCAGCAGCAGCAGCAGCAGCATCTTTTAACCAAAGCTACTTCTTGGTGTAATCCTAACACCCATAGATCAATACTGGTACTGGCCTTCGGTAAAGGAACCCAGGCTTTTCAGGCTAGTTGGTTCCATGTCTTGAAGTGAAAAAAAAAAAAAAAAATTACAATGAATCTGAAATATTTGGTTACAAAGGATCAAAGATATTTTCCAAACTTAAGGGGAAGTATGGAAAATTTCAACTTAAAGACTGTTCTACCAGTCAATTTCTAAAAGTATGAACACGTAAAAGAACTACTGGAACTCAGAAATTTAATAAAGGATTATGTTTTATTCTTCATGACACAGTTCAAATCTTAGTTCCACTCATACTCCTTTTCCTGGAATTCAGTCACATGACCACAACTAACTGTAAGGAAGATGAGAAATATGTCTTAACTTTGTGTCCTAAAAAGGAAATTGAAATCACCTGTAAATAATGAGTCAAAACCTATCTCTGTTTGCAAGAAAAAAAATAAACCAAGGACTTCTGAGTAACCAAAGTCAACACAGAAAAAAATAAGTACTGTCTTCTAAAGCAGGACTTGGCAAAATTTTTTCAGTAAGAGGTGAGACAGGAAACATTTTAGGCTTCACAGACCATATGGTATCTGTTACAACTACTCAATTCAGCGACTGTCTTATAAAACAGCCATAATTAATACCTAAATGAATAGATATGGCTGTATCTAAATAAAACTTGATTTATAAAAACCAGTGGCGGTGGGGTATGGTGGCTCATGCCTCTAATCCCAGCACTTGGGAGAC
>NW_012117488.1:12911474-12912551 GCF_000951035.1 Colobus angolensis palliatus | reverse complement strand
AGAGCTAATTGGTCTATTTTGACAGAGTGCTGATTGGTGCATTTACAATCCTTTAGCTAGACACAGAGTGCTAGACAGAAAAGGTCTCCAAGTCCCCACTAGGTTAGCTAGATACAGAATATTGATTGGTGTATTTATAAACCCTGAGCTAGACACAGAATGCTGACTGGTGAGTTTACAATCCTTTAGCTAGACATAGAGCTCTAGACAGAAAAGTTCTCCAAGTCCCCACTAGGTTAGCTAGATACAGAGCACTGATTGGTGTATTTACAAACCTTGAGCTAGACACAGGATACTGATTGGTGTATTTACAATCCCTTAGCTAGACATAAAGGTTCTCCAAGTCCGTACTAGACCCAGGAGCCCAGCTGGCTTCACCCAGTGGATCCCACACCAGCTGCCTGCCAGTCCTGGCGTGCGCCTGCACTCCTCAGCCCTTGGGCGGTTGATGGGACTGGGGTCCACAGCGCAGGGCTTGTCGGGGAGGCTTGGGCCGCACAGGAGCCCACGCCTGAGGTGGAGGGGGAGAGGAGGGAGGCTCGGGCATGGGGCATGGCAGGCTGCAGGTCCTGAGTCCTGCCCTGTGGGGAGGCAGCTGAGGCCAGGAAAGAATTCGAGTGCAGCCCAGGCGGGCCAGTATTGCTGGGGGACCCGGGGCACCCTCTGCAGCTGCTGGCCCAGGTGCTGAGCCCCTCACTCCCCCGGGCCAGTGGAACTGGCTGGCCTCTCCTAGTGTGTGGCCTGCCGCGCCCATGCCTGTCCAGAGCTCACGCTGGCCGCGAGCGCCACCGCAGCCCTGATTCCCGCCACACCTCTCCCTCCACACTTCTCGGCAAGCAGAGGGAGCCTTCTCTTGCCTCGGCCTGCCCACAGAGGGGCTCCCACAGTGCTGTGGGGGGCTGAAGGGCTCCTCAAGCTCCACCAGAGTGGAAGCCAAGGCAGAGGAGGCGCCGAGAGGGAGGGCTGCTAACACGTTGTCACCTCTCGGTATGTTTACGATTTGTCTGCTTTTATGATGTTAAAGCATTTTAAAGAATATGTTCTGCTGGAATTGTGATTTTTTTTTTTTTTTAAGAT
>NW_012117488.1:12900304-12910334 GCF_000951035.1 Colobus angolensis palliatus | reverse complement strand
AGCCAGACATGGTGGCGGGCGCCTGTAGTCCTAGCTACTCCGGAGGCTGAGGCAGGAGAAGGCTTGAACCCAGGAGGCGGAGGTTGCAGAGAGCCGAGATCGCACCACTGCACTGCAGCCTGAGGGACAGAGCAAGACTCTATCTCAAAAAAAAAAAAAAAAAAAAGTTTCATCATCAGCAATTAGAAAGACAAATATTTTAAAAATACAACTCTATTCGCCAATAGCAGACCCTCCATGTATTAGCACTGATGGTTTGTCTCTGCTTCAGTGTTTTCGGCTATTTATATTTAAGCACTCAGAATACCGAATGGCCTTTTAACCTCACAGTTTTCACTAAGTCAACAAGTAATGCCCAGAGCAGATCTGTGGAGTTGGGGGAGGCTAAGGAAAGATTTTATGTCTTTTCTTAAAAAAACAGATGATAGGTTAGAGACAACAACGAAAAATTATTTCTCATGAGGCAAAATAGCTGCTACTGTCACATATGCTGTTAAAATTATTTTCCAAAGGATATAAATGATTTGTTAATTAATTATATATAGTGCATCTCTTATTATCTAAAATGAATATAGGGAGAATGCTATAGGTTTCATAAAAATAATTGTGCTTTAGTTTATAAAATGCATTTTGTGTATATCAACATCAATATCTGGAGAGATATATACACTCATCCTCTCATCCTCCCACCACGGACATTTTAAAATACTGAGTGAAACTAAAAAAAAAAATGCATTAAATAATTAATAATTTTTGTTTGATTTGATTCTATGGGAGTGCATAGCAGATGTTATTTTCCAGCAACATTTTTCTATCTCTTGTGTTAAGATGATTGGGGTTTGGTCAATTAGAGATTTTTATGTAGGGTGATGTTAGGATTTTTGGTGATAGAAAACTGCCTTGAAAGAGAAGCTGAATTACAGCAGTTCTCTTGTCTGTCTTGACAATGTACAATGACAGGGATGGGAGACAGAAATATTGGGTAGAAGAGGGTGGTTCCCTGGCAAAAGTCCCACCCTCAAGTCTGGACACCAGCAGCCATAAAAGAGAACAGGCGTTCCTGTTTTCATGCCCAAAAAGTTGCCTTTTGACCCACCACATCCCCCTACCTATACCCATATATACCTTGAACCTCAGGCTCCAGAAGGAGATGAGCAGACAAGCAGCAGAATGGTGCAGCCAAGAAGAGAGTAGAAGGAGCATCTGAATGCTGAGAGGAGTTCGGCTGGGGACAATCGGAGAGGAGTCTGCCACTGGACAGCCAGAGGACAATCATCTTCCCACTCTATCCCCCTTCCAGCTTTCCATCCATCCCACTGAGAGCCATCTACACCACTCAGTAAAACCCCATATTCTCTCTCCAAGTCCATGTGTGACCTGATTCTTTGTGGACTCCAGAAAAGAACCAGGGTGCCAAGAGGGCACTGAGCTGGTAAACACTTAAGCTTTTTCTGCAGACATCAGAGCGAAAAGACAACTGTAACACACGCTCACTTGGGCTTATGAAGTCACAGACACACACCCCTAGTCACTACTGTGGGGCTAGAGCCCAAAGGACTCACCTTGGCTCCTGCACCTGCCGTTTGCACATCATGCAACAGGGGTGTGCCTCTCTGTTGAGCCAGGGACATCCAGGGAACTCTGTCATCTCAACAACACTTCAGAGAAACGACCGTCATCCCAGGATCCACAGAGGAGGTAGTTATTGCTTGAAGCTCGACTCAATTAGAATTTTCATGGAAAGCCTGGAGTGTTTAAAATAGTTAATCATGAAATTCTATATTGTGATAATAAACAAGCAGTGGCTTCTGGGCATCAGAGATGCAAAATCTCTATCATATCTATTGTATGTTCCTGTCAAACATTCAGAGACTACTGAACATCATAGTTGCAATCATAGGAGGAGGATTAGGGTTGAGTCCTCTCTATTCTTGGTTTGAGAAGCTCATGAAGGCTTTTGTTTTCTTCAATGGCACACAATTCCTGCAAATCATAGGGAAGCTACAGTTCCCATGCTTGGTACAAACATGGAGAAAATCTTGCTAGGGGGACATGAAAAGTCTTCTAATAATATTTTTAGGAGACATGAAGGATTTCAAAGAATTATGCAAATGAATCATGCTGTGTACCATTTAGCACTTTTTATTATTTCACAGATTAGTACCATTTAGTACACGAGCAGTGAAAACCTCTGTCAGTTGTTAAAAGCATCAGGCATCTGTATGCAGAATGCTGACATTAGCAGCCCACAAAATGTGGACAACTATAACCATAAATTAGAGAAATTACTAAGAAGAGCCTTACAGAGAAAGACAAAGATTTGATGGGACACAGATGTCTAATGTCTCCACATATGTGTATAATTTCATGACTGCTCCTTAGGATATTTTGAAGATTTTATTCTCATTCTTTTGGGGAATAACACTTTCAACACTCTCCCAGTCAACAGCCGGAGACGGCAGTCCCAAATATTATTTATTTAAAAATACTATGTTAAAAACTTATCCTTGGGACAGGCGCAGTGGCTCACGCCTGTAAACCCAGCACTTTGGGAGGCCGAGGCAGGCAGATCACGAGGTCAGGAGATCAAGACCATCCTGGCTAACACAGTGAAATCCCGCTTCTACTAAAAATACAAAAAAAATAGCCAGGTGTGGTGGTGGGCGCCTGTAGTCCCAGCTACTTGGCAGGCTGAGGCAGGAGAAGCATGAATCCTGGAGGCGGAGCTTTCAGTGAGCCGAGATTGCGACTCTGCACTCCAGCCTAGCAGACAGAATGAGGTGCCGTCTCAAAATAAATAAATAAAAATAGAAATAAAAACGTATCCTTGCTCATTGTATCACCAGCTCCATTCTTGCAAAAAGTGAGGTTCAACTACAAGTGTGTGCATTCAGCAAGGAGATAGAAATATGTGATTATGTTTTTACAACCGTCTGCAATATCTTGGACCTCATCAATGAGTTATCATTTTTAAAAAGTAAAAGAAAGACGAGCTGGGGTGAATTTCTCTGCTTCTCAATGTTTCCTGAGTCTAGTGGTCCACAGACCAGGGTCAGGGACAAAGATATGTGGCCTGTGCAGTTGCAAAGGACTCCATACTTAGAAGGACTCTGCATCTGGTATAAGGTTTCTGGGAGTGTCTAGAAATACTAAATAAATTTTGAACAAGGGACTTACATTTTCATTTTCTGAGGGACCCTGCAGATCCACAACTGGTTCTCCCAGTGAAGCTCAGAGTACTATGGACCCTATGGAAATCTATATTCACTCTGAAAGCATATCACCCAGTGGCACTGTACTGCCCTGCAACATAGAAGAAAGCAGCGTGAGGAGGTACTATCTATATATGCCTTTTTACAAATGTTGGCCTTTAGACCATTTATAAACAAGTGAGCCAGTCAGAGAATGTAAACTCTGCCACCAATCTGGCATTTCTAAACATATCTTTTTCTTAAAAGTACTCAATGGGAGTTTTCCACTTGGGCTACAGTGAAGTAGTTTGTAGCAAGCAGTATCACTACCAAGAATAGCTGGAATAGCAGAATAAATTTAAACATAGAGATGTTTGAAGATATCTGAGAGCTACTGAGGCAGCCAGGATATGAAAGCAGAGAAATAAGAACTGCAGAGAAATAAATTAATGTGCAATATGGCTTTTTTTTCTTTTTCAAACTTTTGAGAACGCTTGCCAAATTTGTGTACAGGGCAAAGCAGCTGAGAATTATTATAGAGGGCTACTGCTAAGAGGAAAATAATGATCAGAGATTCATCAATCTGACCATTTTGAAGAAATAAAAATCGCATGGCAGGACTGTCAAGGAATTTGGAATTTGTGAAGTCAAGATCCTGGAGAGAGGAAGAGTTAAAAGAAGGTAGTCTTGTCTGATATTAAAGCATTTGCTGCATTTTTTAAGCTCTGTGGGGCAAAAAACTAAGAAGACAAGCAGTAAGTCAGTGAAAATCATAGTATACAGCTGTCCATAGTCCTGATGTGGAAAAAAAATAAAGTGGAGTTTGAGAGTAAGCGAGGACTTAAAGACCATGGGTAATACCCAAAGCTCTAAGTTAGGACAGTAACAGGAGAAGGGATGGAAAGAGGAAGATGAAGCCTTACAAAACTGGAAACCAGGCTTGAGTAAGCTCCATCTTTGACTGGAATATGGTGATCGGCTCCCCTGGCTGAGTTGCCTACCAGAAGATGGGGTGAAGACTTTGTGGAAGAAGAAAACATTATTCAGAGGGGCTACAAATCTTCATAGCAATTTCTAGAATTTAATAAATAATTAGAGATAAAGGTAAAAACATAAACAGGAACACAAGTGAAGGAAATATTGAAGTTATTGTATATAGACTTTAAAAACACCATTAAATATGTTGAATTCGAAAGATGACAAAAGGGGTTGTTTCTTGTAGAGTTGTTTGAGTTCTTTGTAGATTCCAGATATTAAACCTTTGTTGGATGCATAGGTTGCAAATATCCTGTCCCAACTGGTAGATTGTTTACTCTGTTGATTACATCTTTTTCTGTTTAGAAGGTTTTTAGTTTAATTAAGTGCCATGTATGTGTCTACTTTTGCTTCTGTTGCATTTGCTTTTGAGGTAATAGTCATGAATTATTTTGCCTAGGCTAATATCCAGAAGAATTTTTCCCAGGTTTTCTTCTAGGACTTTTATAGTTTCAGGTCTTACATTTAAGTCTTCAATCCATCTTGAGTTAATTTTTGTATATGGTGAGGGATATGGGTCCAGTTTCATTCTTCTGCAGGTGGCTAGCCAGCTTTCCCTGTATAATGTACTAATTAGGGTGTTGCTTCCCAGGATATGTTTTTGTCTACTTTGTCAAAGATCAGTTCATTGTAGGCATGTGGCTTTATTTCTGGATTCCCTCTGTTCCACTGATCTATGTCTCTTATTTATGTGCCAATACCAGACTGTTTGGGTTACTACAGCTTTGTAATACAATTTGAAGCCAGGTAATGCACTGCCCCAGCTTTGTTCTTTTTGTTTAGGATTGTCTTTTCTAAGACTTTGAAAAATGATGTTTGTATTTTGATGGGGATTGCACTGAATCTGTAGATTGAAAAGTGAGCAGAGGAAATGAACAGACATGTTTTCAAAAGAAGACATACAAGGAGCCAACAAGCACATGAAAACATGCTCAGCATCACTGATCATCAGAGAAATGCAAATTAAAACCACAGTGAGATACTATCTTATACCAGTAAGAATGGCTGTCATTAAAAAGTCAAAAAATAAGAGATTCTGGTGAGGATGCAGAGAAGAAGGAACATACTGCTGGTGGGATGTAAATGAGTACAACCTCTACAGAAACAGTATGGATATTTTTCAAAGAACTAAACACAGATCTACCATTTGATATAAAAATCCCACTACTGCATATCTACCCAAAAGAAAAGAAAAAATTATATCAAAAGACATCTGCACTTGTATGTTTATTGCTGCACTCTTCACAATAACAAAGATAAAGAATGAACCTAGACACCCATCAAGGTGGACCAGATAAGGAAAAGGTGATATATCTATATGTATTCATATTTGAGATTATATGTTACATACACACTTTAATATATAATCACATAATTACATAAATTCATATATTATTAAATATATAATGTAATTATATATATAATGTATATGTATATATACCCATCAAGAACTACTACTCAGCCATAAAAAGGAATGAAATCATGCCTTTTGCAGCAATGTGGATGAAACTTGAGGCCCTTATTTTTGTTGTTGTTGTTGTTGGAGATGGAGTCTCTCTCTGTCTCTAGGCCGGACTGTAGGGGTGCAATCTCGGCTCACTGCAACCTAATTGCCTCCTGGGTACAATGTTCATTATTTTCAGTGATGGTTGCATGAGGAGCCCAGACTTCACCACCATGCAACATGTCTGTGTAACAAAACTGCACTTGTACCCTCTAAATCTATAAAAATAATTTTAAACAGAAACCAAAAAAAATGACAAAAGGTGTAATTATACCAATGAACAGGGATCTTTAAAAAATAAAGTGAAAATGAAGAACTAAGAATTTATGTATTTTAAAATGGAAAGTTAATGAAGGGGTTATACAGGAATTGGGCAAACTGAAGACAGGATTATTGGTCAGCAGAAAAAACAGATCAGTAGATCCAGGAGCAGTGGCTCACGACTGTAATCCCAGCACTTTGGGAGGCCAAGGCAGACGGATCCTGAGGTCAGATCAAGACCATCCTGGATAACACTGTGAAACCCTGTCTCTACTAAAACTACAAAAAGTTAGCTGGTTGTGGTGGCACACACCTGTAATCCCAGCTACTCAGGAGGCTGAGGCAGGAGAATCACTTGAACCTGGGAGGCAGAGGTTGCAGTGAGCCAAGATCGTGCCACTGCACTTCAGCCTGGGAGACAGAGCGAGACTCCGTCTTGGGAAAAAAAAAAAAAATCAGTAGAAGTTATACGGGCTCCGCACAGTGGCTCATGCCTGTAATCCCAGCACTTTGGGAGGCCAACGTGGGCGGATAACCTGAGGTGAGGAGTTTGAGACCAGCCTTAGCCACATGGCGAAACCCTGTCTCTACTGAAAATACAAAAATTAGTCGGGCATGGTGGTGGGTGCCTATAATCCTAGCTGATCAGGATGCTGAGCCAGGAGAATCACTTGAACTCGGGAGGCGGAGGTTGCGGTGAGCTGAAATTATGCCATCGCACTCCAGTCTGGATGACGAGAGTGAAACTCCATCTCAAAATAATTAAATAAATTAATAAATAAACAAAATAAGGTATACAGGCAGAAGCTTATAGCTGAGAAAGGCTTAAAAACAGACGTGCCAGTGGGGTACTGTGGATCACACCTGTAATCCCAGCACTTTGGGAGGCCGAGGCAGGTGGATCATGAGGTCAGGAGATCAAGACCGTCCTGGCTAACACGGTGAATCCCCGTTTCTATTAAAAATACAAAAAATTAGCCAGGCGTGGTGGCGAGCGCCTGTAGTCCCAGCTACTTTGAATGCTAAGGCAGGAGAAAGGCATGAACCTGGGAAGCAGAGCTTGCAGTGAGCCGGGATTGCGCCACTGCACTCTAGCCTGGGGGACAGAGCGAGACTCCGTCTCAAAAAGATAAAACAAAAAAACAAAAAACAGACATGCCTGTGCACATGCACACACAAAAAAGAGCATATGAAATATATAGGAGATGGTGACATTCTTGTAATCAAAGTCCCATAAAGACAGGAGAGAAAGAGAGAATTCTTTAGTAGCAATATTGGAAGAGTTAATAGCCCATATTTTTACAGAACTAAAAAAGAACTCAAGCCACAAACCCAAAAAGTGCAATAAACACAAACATGGTAAAGACAAAGAAAATGAGTAAGAGGATTTTCACCGGAGGGCCTGTGTAGAATAAAAGTAGAAAGATTCCCTAAGCAGAAGAAAAAGTAACAGAAAAAAACTGAAAATTCAGGAAAGAATGAAGACTACACGGACCCATAAATGTCTGGTCAAAATTAAATAAATATTGACTGTACAACAATCATGACAAGGCCTTGTGAGATTTAAAATATATGCAGAATGAAACATTAAAATTATACAAGGTAGGGGCAAGAGTGCATTGAGCTAGCAGTTTACATTTCCAGAACAGTGTGTGAAATGGCAAGGTTTCCAATTTATATTTGATTGTAGTCAGTCATTTATTTATATTTGAATCCCCAAGGCAATCAGTAGAAGAATGTTTGGCTATCAATCTATCTGAGAAAAATTTGACTAACTGGGGAGGATGGAACAAATTCAGGCAGGACAAAGCCCCACTAATGACCGGGAAAGTCAGACATCGTGCCACGCTGTGTGTTGAGACGCCTTGGAAAAGTGAAGAGTCCACAAAGACTAGCTAGAGGAGGTGAATTCTAGGTGGTGGAACACCCCTCAGAAGTGAGTTGGATGTCATTTGTTGCTTTTCCTATCAGCCCACTTGTAATTCTGGGCTGAGATTTTGGGCTTGGTCCAGGCAGAGAGTGCTGCTGAGGCACCAGCAGAGCTATGGGTTGCTGTGGGGGATTGTGATCTAAAAAAATTGGAGACTCAAGGTCCTCAACATACATCTGACTTTCCCTTTGCAGCACTTACGGTAGCTTGAAGCTATGAGGGGCTGGAAGATAAAGAGCTAACTCAAAACCTCCGTAAATTAGTGGGTAACTTCTCAGAGCTCAAGGATGCAGGAGAATCAAAAATTCACCCAGTGGATAGCCAGCTAAGGATGCACTAGGCCACAGTTGAAAGGGCTGGAGAGGAGCTGTGGACCTGTGTGGTCATCTGAAGTTGTGTGCTGTGGGGCACTTCCTGATTTTAAATATCTAGGGACTCAAAATCCCAGAGTAGCCACCAGAAGATGGGACTTATCTGGAGAGGAACAAAACACCAACTATTGCAATAGTCACACAGTGTACAAGTTGGAGACTTACGGGACCTCAAGCCAATGATGGTTTCTCCTTCAAGATGTTTATCAAATACATTGATTTTTTATGACTGCATAGTATTCCATGGTGAATATATACCACATTTTCCTTGATTTTTAACCATCAATAGACACTTAAGTTGTTTCCATATCCTGGCTATTGTGAATAATGCTCCTCCTGGAAGAGGGTCAGGGTAAGTGAAATAAGACAGCCACAGAAAGACAGATACTGCAAGGTCTCCCTCATATGTTGAAATCTGAAATGCTGTTCTCACAGAAGTAGACAATTGAAGAGTGATTACTAGAGGATGGGAAGGGTAGGTGGGAGAAGGAGATGGGGAGACATTGGTCAACAGGTACAAAGTTACAGTTAAAATAGAAGGAATAAATTGTGCTGTTCTATTGTAGAGCAGGATGATGAGTTAGTACCAATGTATATTTCAAAACAGCTAGCAGAGAGATTTCTGAATGTTCTCATCACAAAGAAATAAATGTTAAGATGATGGATATTCTAATTACCCGGATTTGATCATTACACAACGTATACATGTATCAAAACATCACATTTTACCCAAAACATGTACAATTATTATGTGTCAGTCATATAAAAATATACTTATCTAGGCTGGGCGCGGTGGCTCACAACTGTAATCCCAGCACTTTGGGAGGCCGAGGTGGGCAGATCATGAGATCAGGAGATCGATACCATCTTGGCTAACATGGTGAAACCCTGTCTCTATTAAAAATACAAAAATATTAGCTAGGCGTGGTGGTGGGTGCCCACAGTCCCAGTTACTCAGGAGGCTGAGGCAGGAGAATGGTGTGAACCCGGGAGATGGAGGTTGCAGTGAGCTGAGATCATGCCACTGCCCTCTAGCCCGGGCAACAGAGCAACCCTTTGTCTAAAAAAAAAAAAAAAAAAAAATATAGAAATATATATATATATGTCTAATTGTGAAGATCTATAGTGTAAGAGTCATAACACACTCTGAGAAGCACAGTAGAATTTCCCACAACATCTTGATGATCAAGAGAAATGGCCCCAGTGGCTCACACGTGCAAGTACCAACACTATGAGAGGCTGTGGCAGGAGCATAACTTGAGGCAAGGAACTCCAGACCAGTCCAGGCAACAGAGCCAGACCCTATCTTCACAAAAAGTTTTAAAATTTAGCCAGGTGTGGTGGTGCACACCTGTAGTCCCAGAGATGCAGGAGGCTGAACTGGGAAGATCCCTTGAACCCAGGAGTTTGAGGTTACAGTGAGCCTTGATGGTGCCACTGCACTCCAGCCTGGGCAACAGAGCAGGGTCCTCAGAAGAAATTCTGAAGGACTACATCCTAGCAACAGTAAAAAAATCACTCACAGGTTGATTCTCAGCAAACCCACACTCTGCTTGCCTGTTCCTGACTGGGAGAAGGAACCAGCCCTACACTCTGTTGGCCTAGGAAAGTAAAAGGTGGCCCCTGTTTCCCTTAGAAGATAGCCTCATTCAAAGACTCAAGGTGATAAAATAAAGGTAAAAGCAGGAATCAATGATCCAGTGAACAAACATATTAGAGAAAATCAACAAAACCAGAA
>NW_012117488.1:12896247-12899974 GCF_000951035.1 Colobus angolensis palliatus | reverse complement strand
AAAAAAAAAAAAAAAAAGAAATGCACATTGTACTGAAAGAAGTAAAAGAAAAACTGTTCATATATCAGAAGATTCAATATTATAAAGAAGTTATACAGTTCCAAAGTAACCTGTCAATTTAGTATGATTGCAGACAAGATCACAGGAGATTCCATAGTGGAAATTCAGAAGTTGATTCTAAAATTTAAAAGAAACTCAATAGTTCAAGTGTAGCTAAGGCAATCTTGGGAGAAAAAGACAAGAATGGAGGAGTTATATTACCTGATTGATATGAGAGTGTATAGTAGGCTAAAGTAGTTAAGATGGAGTAATGCTGGCAAAAGGAAAAAAAAAAAAAACAGAAAGGAAAAGAAAGAGAGGGAGGGAGAGACAGAAAGAGGGTGGGAGGGAAGAAGGAAGGAAGGAGGAAAAGAAGGAAGGAGGGAAGGAAGGAGGGAAGGAAGGAAGAAAGGAAGGAAGAAAGGAAGGGAAGGAAAGGAAGAAGGAAGAGAAGGAGAGAGGGAGTGAGGGAGGGAAGAAATAAGCCAATGAAAAATAATAGTCCAAAACCAAATCCACATATATATGACCATGGTTAATGGCAAAGGTGACTGTGTACTGCAATAGGGAAAGGGGCATCATTTTCAATAAATGATTTGTAACCAGTTGGACAGCCATATGGAAACATAAAATATCTTCACTTCTGCCTTAAAGCAAATTGAAAAGAACAAAAAGTTAAGTGAATCAATTTCAGATCTTAGTATGAAACACAAAACAATAAATATTTAAAAGAAAATATTAAAAATTGTTATAACTTTAGAATAGGTTATGAGCTCATAAACTGAACCTATATTTAGCCACAGGAGAATAAATGATAACTCAAACTATATTAGGATTAAAAACTTTTATCGAAAGATTCCATTGAGAGAGTGGAAAGATCAGCCACAGTGTGTTGTATACAAACTATATACTCATATCCAAAATAAATATCCAAAATAAAGAATACCTAAAAATCAATAAGATAAAGAAAACAATGTCATTTTGAAGATAGCCAAACAACTTGAACAGGTACTTCAAAAAATATGACAGTAACTATTTTACAAACATATGAAAAATATCCTTTTTTTAAATTTTTTTTTTTTGAGACAGACTCTCCCGCTGTCGCCTAGGCTGGAGTGCAGGGGCGCGATCTCTGCTCACTGCAACCTCCATCTCCTGGGTTCATTCTCCTGTCTCAGCCTCCCGAGTAGCTGGGACTACAGGTGCCCACTACCACGCGGGGCTAATTTTTTGTTTTTTTCGTAGAGACGGGGTTTCACCATGTTAGCCAGGATGGTGACGTTGTGATCTCCTGACCTTGTGATCCATTCGCCTTGGCCTCCCAAAGTGCTGGGATTACAGGCAAGAGCCACTGCGCCTGGCCAAAAAATGTCCATGTTTAATAATCCTCAGGGAGATGCAAAGTAAAGTCACAGTGTAATAGCACAAGACATTCCCTATAATGGCTAAAATAAAAAGACAGTACAAAGTGCTGGCAAACATAAACAGCAACAAGAATTCTCCTATACAACTGGTGGAAGTGTTAATTAATATAATGATTTTGAAAAACTCTTGAACAATGTCTACTAAAAGCTAAACATGGGCATCCCCTGTGATCCAGCAGTTCCTCTCTCTTAGGCATATAATCATGAATACGTACATATAGTTTTCAAAAGACAGACAAGCATGTTTATAGAAGCCACACTGCCAAACTGGAAACTATCCAACATTTACCAACATTAAAATATTGGGGTGTATTTACACAATGGAATTCTATGGAATGAAGCCAACAAACGATTGTGACACATCCCAGGCATTTATCTCACAAGTGATGTTGACTGAAAGATGTCAGACAGAAAACTGATTTTGGTGTGATTCTATCTGTATACAATTCAGAGACAGGCAAACAAATGCATGCTGATAGAAGTGAGGACATTAGTTACCTGTGAGAAAGACAAATGTACCTATATGGGCAACTTTTGGGAGTCTGATGTTTCTGATCTTGGTGCTGATTACATGTATGTGATCAACTTCTGATAATTTATCAAGACATGACTTGTTCCTTCTATACTTATAAATATGATGTACTTCAATAAAAAGTTTTTATGTAGTCATAAAATGTTTGCTTATGTTCTCATCAGTTTTTAAAGCAGGGTGGGTAGGATAAAGACAGTATAGTATTATGGTCCAGAAAAAAAGAAAATGGTATATTTTGGTGTCTTTTAAAATGAAAAAAGTGTATCTTAAGGAGTGTAATAAAAACACATCTCCATGTTTACAAAGCCTCCCATGACTTGGTCCTGTATTGCTTGGTGAGTGTGCGCTAAGTAGAAAAAATCAACATAGTAAGTGTGAAGAAGTTCGCCTGTGAGGGCAGTGGAGTGTAGCTACAGGAGTTGGCTTTGAGAAAGGCAAGCTCTTCTTTCCATTATAATGGACCCCCAGTCTCATGCATGAGTTCTGGAGGATCATAGCACGTGTTGGTCACTGCCCTGTCCTTTAAGCAGTCTGGGGACGGTATTTGACTTGGTGCTTAACCAGTAACCTAATAAAAGTGATGTTGCCATCCAACGTGTCAGTTGTCTCTATTTCCAGCAGAATCAAGGCTGCCGCCTTTGACAGAGATAAAAAGTGATGACTTACTCCACATAAACTGCTGCAGTCTCTGGATCCACTGTGGTGCTGTCCTGAAGCACTTGAGGAAGAGCATGCTGGCTTTGTTCCAACCCATTTTCTCTGTTTCAACCAGTCCCTGAGTTGCAAAATATAGTTCCTTCACCATTTTTTCCCCAATAATCCAATTATACTAAATACGTTCTGATTTTTAAAAACACTGGATTAAGTTGGGTGTTAATAAAAAGTGGCTACATATAATTTCACCAGCACTGTCTTTCTTTCTTTTACTTTGTACACATTCAGGATTCTCTGCACACATTTCTCTGTACAACTATTCTCCTTCTTCTATTATTAAGAGAACCTTCTCACTCTTTCTGTAGCCTACCCCCTGTCTACACCTAACTTCTGGAGGCTCAGCTTCTAACCCAAACTGTCTCATCAAAGCTTGTTCCAAACAAAATCAGGTCTCAAAGGAAAATTATTCTGCCAGCAGCCCAAATAATAGCATTTTCTCCTTTTTGTAAAATATGCATCAACTGTTAATTTCCAGGTTAAAATGTTTAACCTGGAAATGTTACAAGTTCCTACTTTACCCAAATGTAACTCTGCTAAAATATCAAATGCCTTAGAAGAGATAAAAATCCAAATAGCATTGAAAACCAATGATACACATCAGAGGATTTTTAGAGCCAGGAGTGTGTTTCACTGTCTTCAAGGCTGATAGATCTGAACTGCTCTGCACTGTTATTATAAACTATGCAAGATTTGCCAACTGCCATCCCTTAAGTGGGGGGAGAGATGCCCTGGAGCTCACGTCATACTCCTGCTGTGAGGTACACATTCTAACAGACAGAAACCGGGCAACCCATCCGCCAGAGATGTAGAGAAATGTAACAATTAAGAACATGGGGCCGGGGGGCTGAGCACGGTGGCTCATGCCTGTAATCCCAGCAATTTGGGAGGCCGAGGCAGGCACATCACCTGAGGTCGGGAGATTGAGACCAGCCTAACCAACCTGGAGAAATCCTGTCTCTACTAAAAAAAATACAAAATTATCTGGGCACGGTGGCACATGCCTGTTAATCCCAGCTAC
>NW_012117488.1:12894175-12895648 GCF_000951035.1 Colobus angolensis palliatus | reverse complement strand
CTCTACTGAAAAAAAAAAATACAAAATTAGCCGGGCATGGTGGCACATGACTGTAGTCCCAGCTACTCCAGAGGCTGAGGGAGGAAAATGGCTTAGACCCGGAAGGCAGAGATTGCACCTTTGCACTCCAGCCTGGGTGACAGAGCAAGACTCCCTCTCAAAAAGAAAAAAAAAAAGAAAAAAGAAAAAAATTACAAAGTCACCAGTGCAGGAAACCGAGAGGAGAGGTTTGAGAGGTGGTTTAGTAAATTAGCGCAAGGTAAATTTATTAATCACAAATGAATAAATCAGCCTGACATGGTGGCTCATGCTTGTAATCCCAGAATTTTGGAAGGCTGAGCAGGGCAGATCACTTGAGCCTAGGAGTTCCAGACCAGCTTGACCAACATGGAGAAACTCCGTCTCTACTTAAAATAAATACACAGTTAGCTGGGCGTGGTGGCACATGCCTGTAATCCCAGCTACTCGGGAGGCTGAGGCAGGAGAATTGATCGGAACCAGGAGGTGGAGATTGTAGTGAGCCGAGATTGCATCCCTGCACTCCAGCCTCATTGACAGAACCAGACTCCAAATCAAAAAAAAAAAAAAATTCCAAAATTCCAAAGTAACCAATGCAGGAAACCAAGAGGAGAGGTTTGAGAGGTGGTTTAGTGAGGTAACCCATATTGTTTGATGACAAATTGGCGCCCAATCAATTTATTAATCAGAAAGGAATAAATTGGCCTGGGGTGGTGGCTCACCCTTGTAATCCCAGGACTTTGGAAGGCAGAGCGGGGCAGATTGTCTGAGCCTAGGAGTTCCAGACCGGCCTGGGCAACATGGTGAAACCCGGTTTCTCAACAGAAAAACAAAACAAAAACCACAAAAATTAGCCGGGCGTGGTGGGCCACGCAGGTAGCCCCAGTTACTCTGAAGGCTGAGGTAAGAGGATTGTTTGAGCCCAGGAAGTCGAGGTTGCAGTGAGCTGTGATGGCACTGCTGCTCTCCAGCCTGGGCGACAGAGTAAGACTCTGTCTCAAAAAAACAAAGAAAAAGAAAGTAAATAAAATTGCTAAATCAAGAAACAGCTTGACACTTTATTATTGAGAGAAACAGAGGCAGTATTTAGCAGGCACCAATGTTCACTTAGTGGAAATGGCAGGTGTTCCCTGGACAGGAGGCTGCTTCTTTTCCAAAGGAAATCTATTATGGACTACCAATAAAAAAATACATTGTAGGTTTGCTACAATATACAAATAGCTAAACTTTATATATCTATGATCATAGTCTAGCAAGGCTCTGAACCTTTTCATGCTCGGAAATAGCTTCTATTGTTACCTCCATTGTAGAGAAAATAGATGCCAGAGATTGTTTTGGAAGGACCACGGAAACGAGTGACTATGAAATTGACTTGTTTTATGTTTCGAACTTAAAGGTTCTTTCTGCTCTGTTCCTTACGTTGCCACATTTTATTTTATTTTGTTTTATTTATTT
>NW_012117488.1:12892531-12893920 GCF_000951035.1 Colobus angolensis palliatus | reverse complement strand
CCAGGATGGTCTCGATCTCCTGACCTCGTGATCCTCCCACCTCAGCCTCCCAAAGTGCTGGGATTACAGGCGTGAGCCACTGTGCCTGGCCTCACATTTTAGATAACATACCTCCTAAAATACTGGTCCTTTTAAAATGTGGAGGTACTCCTCTTCCAATTTGAAGTTTTTTCTTGCACTAAGCATTTGGTCAAACTAAGATCATCTGTGTTTTATGTCAGTTTAAGTACCTTTTTAGACATTGTTCACTTAGTAATATGAATATGAGCTTACATTGTGTGTAAAAGGAAGGAATAGCTGCTTACAACCATTTTTGTCATACAAATCCAAATCAATCTGTTATTGGAAATGCAGGCTGGGAGGGGAAAGAAAATATGCAGAGAGAAAAGCCCCATCTCTGCTTGGAGTTCAGTCCTGGGTCTCTTTTCCCTTCCTCCTTCCTTCTCACAGCTGTCACAGTGACAGAAGCACACAGGGCTGCCTTTTAGTGACACCTGCTGGGACAGACCTGGCAGAGAGATTGCAGATTTTGTTGTTTCCTGGCTGCCTCTGCCAGCCCCTGAGTCAGCAGCCCACTCCATTTCATGCTGAGCTTGGACAGCTCAGGTTTGAAAAATTCCCCCTTCCCTTGGGGCAACTGCTTTCCAGCCTCCTCATCATTCCTAAAGGAGAATGACCTACATGCCAGCATGACAGAGATCCGGAAATTTATAGAAGCTTCATTGTGAGCCTAAATCCTTAACAGGGGCTCAAACTGCCAAACAGCAAATGAAGAGAGAGGTTTTGCAGTAAAGCAGGAAGTCATTAAAATAATGAATCACCCGGCTGAGTTTTGAGCTCCTTTCCCACTAATTTAATGGAAAGATTTATTGTCTTTACAATTTATGCTTTCCTAAATTTTGCATAAATTTATCATGTATATCTTCACGTAAGTAATTCCTTTGTGTTTTATCACTGAGCAAATTCTATGTAGCAAATCAATGCTATATTTTGGCAAACTCATGTTATAGTTTAGAAAATACTAAAGACGCATTGTGAACTGAGGGCAGCATTAAGCAAATTATATTTACCTTTGTGACTGCAAAACTTAATGATTCAATGCTTTTCCCATGAAATCAGTCTTTCAGTATTTGTAGTTTTTTTAAAAAAAAACTGTGAATTAAATATCAATTAAAACTTTACCATTGTTTTTAGAAACTGTGACTTCACTAGTTATGAACAGACTTGAAATGTATAGTTTTTAAGTTTGGAAATCCTTTGTAGTTTCGTTTACTTTTCCAGCAAGAACATAAGATATTTTTTGTTGCTGTTGCCTGGTTTTTGTTTGTTTTTTGATCATAAACAAAACTTAATGGAGCCCTAAATCTACTAACTCAGTCTTCCTTTGGC
>NW_012117488.1:12889871-12891935 GCF_000951035.1 Colobus angolensis palliatus | reverse complement strand
TCAAGCAATTCTCCTGCCTCAGCCTCCTGAGTAGCTGGGATTACAGGCACCCACCACCATGTCCTGCTAATTTTTGTTATTTTTAGTAGAGATGGGGTTTCACCATGTTGGCTAGGCTGGTCTCAAACTCCTGACCTCAGGCGATCCACCCACCTTGGCCTCCGAAGGTGCAGGGATTACAGGCGTGGACCATCATGCCTGGCCCCAAATTTTATTCTTCTTAAAAAGCCAATTGAGAATTCCTAGTGTACTCACTTAAAAGGAAAATTTAGTTTGCTATAATATTACTCATATTTGCTGTTGTGAATTCATCTCTAGAAAGGTTCTTTGTGTAATTATTTTATTATCTCTCTAAGAGTTAATTCTCCATGTTTTGTAATATTTTTGCACACTCACCTTGAATGGGAGGTTCTCTACATGTCTTAGTCACATAACTAACAGAATCCACCCTCTTTCCCCACTAATCACACTTCCGTATAGTCAATAAAATGTGCAGTCCTTCATGGATACCCTTTGAATCATCTAAATGGGGACTTTGCTAGAAATAGTGAATCATTAATTCTTCCAACTACTGTACCCCTTTCCAATATATTGTCTTACTGATTTTTCACTTTTTCCTATTTCTATCTTCCTTGTTCTACTAACCCATCTGTCACTGACCTTCTTCTATAGCCAACCTCAAATTTCAGTCCATACTAGCTGTGAACAGCGCTCAAATTGCTGTTGTATTCTTAAAATATAAATTTACTTCATGAAGTAAAAGTGAATTATGTGCATGCTGCAAAAAATATTCATAGCAGAGATAAGATGGGATGGTGTTTGCTGGGATGCACAGCATTGTTTTTTCCAAATTAATTTCTATCAGAATTCTCTCCTCCCTACCACCATGCAGAGCTCTCCACTCACCTGTTATGAGTGACATCTTAAGTTATTTTTCATCTTATCTGATCATATGACTCGAATTAAGCTTTAGATCTTCTGAGGGCAAACACCACCATGGAATTAAGTTTGCAAGAGTGAAGGAGGAGGAAGTGGGAGAAGGTGGGAAGAGTCTTCAGACTAGGCTGCAGATCTTACACCTGTAGAGGGAAAGAGGGAAGGAAGGCTGATTGGCATCGAAAGAGACTGCAGCATGGTTCCAAGAATGCTTTGGCCAGGTCAGTGGGGACTCCTCAAATTAAAGTTAGCCATTGGAGAATCTCATAACTTACTGGACAGGTCCTCACATACAATCCCCACTGTGCTCTATGGCTGTGGAAACATGACTGCTGCACAAGTGTAGAAATGCTTCCAGAGAGAGAGAGAGAGGGCTAAAGCAAAGCTGTCATTGACTTATGCTATCCAAGTCAGAATATCTGCATTGAAAATTTCCATGGTCATTAAAATCCATTATCCCCACCTCCAAACCCTACCACTGCACAGGCATATTTGTCCAAACACGTTCTTCATACCAGTTCTTCCAAAATTCCCATAAGCCTCTCTTTCCCAAGGGGAATCTTAGAAAAGGAAGGTTAATGAGACCAGCTCTAGCCCATGCTATAGAAATTGGTCTCAGAACTGCCTTTGAATGCCCACTTGTGAGAGGGGGACAGAGAGAGAGAGAGAGAGTATGGGAGTGGGGAGAGTGTGTGTGTATCAGTGTTTGTGTGTGTGTGTATCAGTGTTTGTGTGTGTGTGTGTGTGTGTATGTGTGTGAGAGAGAGAGAGAAAGAGAGAGAGAGAGAGAGAGAGAGAGAGAGAGAATTATCTCTGATTCTTTTGTGGAAAAGCAGCCTACCTCCTCCTGCTAATCAGGGTGTATTCATCCTGCCCCAGTGGTAATGTATTTCTTGTCTTTTGGTTGCTGGACCTAAGGAATCTAAAGCACCCAACAGATAACATTCTTTAGAGAGCAGGACTTGCCTGCCTTCCAGATCCCAGAGCTGCAGTGATGAGAAGCACAGGAAAACCTTAGAAGATTATTGGGAACATTTGTAATTAGGGACATTCCTGTTTCTACCTCTTGTTTTCCAAACTTATAGATTCTTCCTATGGAGGAAGAATACTATATAAAGATCTGTTATA
>NW_012117488.1:12884060-12888745 GCF_000951035.1 Colobus angolensis palliatus | reverse complement strand
AGGGCCACTGCTCCCAGTACTGCTTATTGGGAAGATTGTCACTTCCTTCTGTCTTCCAGAGTCACTCTTGCATTAGGCTGTAATGCAACCACACCTTTAAATAGAGATTTCCCCTTTCTCCCCCTTTTGGATGGCCACAGGGACACAAACGCAGTCACAGGTGTGAGCTGAAGGAAGGTTGCTGGTGCAAACATGGTGGGTGGCATGAGGATCTGGGTTACCTGCTATTCAGTTTATTCACTTGCTGTCATCTTGCTTAGCCTTTGTCTCATATTTACGATTTCTGCCTCATGATGAACTACTTCTCGTCCCTTCCCATGTCATGACTTGATGTTTCCAATAGAACTCAGCCTGCAAGAGACAGTGCCAGATGCATGGTCACTTGTCAAGCACAGCATCTCTCCAAGGTCCACAGCATTCTCTGCTATGGAGGGCATAGCTTTGTTTCAGAATCCCAAGAGCTGGTGTTGTAATTCTTTCACTGAGAATAGCCATGTGTGCCACGCTGCTCCCACCACTGGCACCTTCAAGGATACAGGTCCTGCCAGATCATATGGCCCAAGCAGCAAGGCTGCTCGCATCGTAGCCTAGACCTGATGTACAGCCCTGCCTGCTCTGCACTCTAAACCCTGCAGACTTCCTATCTCCGACTTGTATTGTGGCTTACTTGTGTTATGTTGTTGAGTCGTATGAGTTTGTGCTGTTATAATTGTACAGATATAGATGAATAGATAAAGATATGGTTAGAGAGGAAGAAAAAAAGAGAAAGAAAAAGAATTTGACAAAAGACTTTATTGGGAAGTATATAAAAGACATATCAGACTCCATAGTAAGAAGTCAAACAACCCAATAACAAAATGGGCAAGAGATTTGAGTAGACAACAACAAAAAATATGTAAATGATTGATCAGCATTAAAAATGCATTATTAATCATCTGGGAATGGAATTTAAAATCAAAATGCAATAATGCTGCACAGAAACTATAATGGATCCAAAAAATGCCAATTCTTAATGTTTGAGAGGACATATGATACCCTGAATTATCATATTTAGGTGGGAGTATAAAGTGCATAATCAATTTGGATTGCAGTTTGGCAGCTTTTTTAATAAGGTTAAACATACACTTACCATTTGACCCAGAATATTCCATTCTTAGATACTTACTCAAGAGAAATGAAAACATGTGCATACAAATGAAGGTAGCCACTTTACTTGTAATAATCAGAGAATAGAAACATTTGCAAATGGTTCACCAACAGGCTAAAGGATAAACATATTGTGGTACTTTCATACAATAGAATAAAACAGAATGAACCACTGATTTTTGCAACATAGGTTAGCCTAAAACATATTGAGAGAATGAAACAACAGTAGCCTTATTATACAAGTTTATTATTATGAAATTCTGGAAACTGAATTTATAGTGGCAGGTTGCAGATCAATGGTTGCTTGGAGCCAGAGGTTTGGGTAAGGAGTACAAAATAACTTTTGAGGTGATAGACAGCTTCAATATCTTGATTGTGGTGGGAGCCACATAACTTTATATGTTTGTACTTAATTTGGATATATTTTATTGCGTTGAAAGTAAACCTCAATTAAGATGACTTTTAAAATTTATTAGATTCTAAAAAATTAATTTGCTTCCATCCATTATATTTATTCACAAATCCTACGATAGTATGTTTTGGAACACCTGTAACAGACACAACAACTGACATATTCATAAAGGAAATTTCCTTATGTAGGATAGATTTTAGGGGAAATGCCTGAAACAATGAAATCTGCATCTGCTTATAATTCGCTGTACAAAAGATCTAAATGTGTAACTAGAAATCAACTTCAGCTTTGATTATCTTTCATAGCAGCATGAATCAATTATGTTTACCCAGCTGGCTATCTCTCCATGCTTAACTCATATTGCATACATGCCTCTGAAATTCCAGTCATATATAGTCTATAATTTATACCTGTATTACACAATTTGTATACTCTTCCATTTTAAAGGGGGGATTTATACCTGGAAAGGGACTCGAACTACAACTATCATCCAATTCTGTCCCAAATTTTGTATACTGTGACTCTATTCTGGGAAATGATTCAATAGTTTTGTTTCATTTGATTCTTCCTACAGACATCACGTGTAGAAGTAAACCTGTTTTTTATGTCCACAAAGTAGCCTTTTGACTGGAGAGTTCTAGCTTTTGGAAAACATGTAGTCAATGCAGAAGTAACTAGTGTGTTGAGGGAATAGAACCACAGCCTTTCTGTCCTATGCAAATTGAAACCTTGTCATCCTTGATGACAAACATATGTGTTGTCTTTTTCAGGGAGTTCTTATGCAACTTACTTTGCCCCAACTAATTGGTATCATTCAAATATAATATAATTTTACTCTGTATTAGGATGCAGTTTTATAATTTCCAAAGCACCTTTATGCATATTTTTCTCAAATAAATCCTACAGCCACTGCATGAGATACTCATAGGTGAGAATGTTATCCCCATTTTAAAACTGAGCAAGCAGGGTCCAAGATTTGTTAACTTTTTAGAGCTAAAGTTTGGTCCACTATTTTATGTCATCAACCTTTGATTTTCTGTGCTCTTCCTACCAATTTAGAAAAGAATTCACCAAAGTTGTTACATACACTACAACTAATTTATTTTTTTCTCTCTGCTTGGAAACAGAAACAATGGTGGTTATGTATAATATATGGAGTATCTACTGATTATTTTGGATGTCACCAAATTTATAAATTGAACTGAACTGATAACCTCATTTACTTTGCCAAAATTCCTTCTTGTAATATTATATAAACTGTAGACTGCAGAAGAGGCATTTTAAATTTCTAATTATTTAAGCAGAGAAATAGAAAGACTCAACACTTCATTTAGGCTCAGACGTAAAATTTCTGGTTGATACATCACCAGGGATTGTGATTTACAGCATGTATGTAAATGCAGCTTTCTGAATAGACAAACTTACAGGATATATGGAATATCATTGTATTTACATACAGCACTATCTCAGACATCATTCCAAAAACTAAAGGACAATGAGGAAATATTTCCAAAAATCATATTACAGTGCTTTGGGGAGGTAAAAGAGAGAATGTTGCAATATGTTTTCCTGTTTGACTGACTCAAGCTACATCCTAGGAGATATTTTAAACAGAGAATAAAATCTCTGTGTCACAGTGAAAAGACATAAGCCAAACTACAATTATCCAAATAAATCTGAAATGAGTATTACTATACAACCCCCTGGATTTGGTTTTACTTACCTAGTACGTTGACTATGTCTGCTTATGGTTTTCTTACTTATGCCCACTTATCACCTTTTAATTAAATGCACTGATAGAATTTCATCTAAGTGCAGAATTTCCTTCGCTTGACATGAACACTTTGTTCTACTGTGAGTCACCTGCCCAGGCTTTCTATTGTGTGAATGTCTACAAAGGGATGTGCTGTAACTCAAGTATAAGCAGATGGTTCTTTCACTGTTATAAATCAAATTGGTATAACCTGTGATTGGGTTCGATGTGGCCCCAGCTTTCTGAGGCCTGTGAAAATTGCTAGATTGCTCTTTTTCATTTTCTCTTATCACCTTAACTGGAGTTGGAGGCCCTTGCAAGTCCAGAGCAATGACGTCTTAGGCAACCTCAGTTGTCTAGTGTGACTTAACAAGCCCAATGTATGCAGCAGAACCAATCTTTGCTTTTATATATAATGTCATGTGAATTGATGTGAGCCTCATTCTCTAGGTTGGAGGTATTGGATTACTCTGTAGTTCTTTATTATAATAAGCAAGGTGTTAATTTGATTTTTTTAACTCTTAATTCTACCCCTTTCCTTACTAATTTTCTAATGACAATTGATGGAGAAAATAAATAAACCCTAAATATCACAATTCTAAAAATTGCACTGTTTTGGGATTGTAAAATTATTGGCTTTTGGTGTTCATTGATTCATGTCTGGTTTTTAGTAGGATTATCAAACCTTGTTTTGGCAATGGGTATAGAGAGCAAAACGCAAAGCCATTTGCCGTGGTGTAGAGATGCTCACGGTATACTCCTGCATCTAAAGAGATACTGTTCTCCAACATAAATCAGGCATATAGGAAATACTTATAGCACAGAAAATATGAACTATGGCAGAGAAATACATTAAATTAGCTGAATGACATCCCTAATAAAAATCTGAATCTAAAACTGGGTAATTTATGTTTAAGTAGATTCACTTAATTTTTTCCTATAATCTCCAGGGACAAATAAACGTTTTCTACAGTTGTACTTAACAAACTAAAGAATTAGAAGGAGAAACAACACTAGTAATAATTACTCCCAGCCAGGCACATGGCTCATGTCTGTAATCCCAGCACTTTAAGAGGCCGAGGTGTGCAGATCTTCTGAGGTCAGGAGTTCGAGACCAGACTGGCCAACACGGCTAAATCCCATCTCTACTCTAAATACAAAAATTATCTGGGCATGGTGGCACGCACCTATAATCCCAGCTACTCCGTTGGCTGAGACAGGAGAATTGCTTGAACCTGAGAGGCGGAAGTTGCAGTTAGCCGAGATCACGCTATTGCACTCCAGCCTGGGTGACAGAACAAGACTACGTCTTTAAAAACAAACAAACAAACAAACAAATACTTCCTATGATGTATGCTTACAAAGTTTTCTATT
>NW_012117488.1:12880745-12882290 GCF_000951035.1 Colobus angolensis palliatus | reverse complement strand
CAACATGGTGAAACCCCATCTCTACTAAAAATACAAAAATTAGCCAGGCACGGTGGCGAGCACCTTTAATCCCAGCTACTCAGGAAGCTAAGGCAGAAGAATCACTTGAACCCTGGAGGTGGAGGTTGTAGTGAGCCAAAATCACGCCATTGCAACTCCAACCTAAAATGAAAGAAAGAAAGAAAGGAAGGAAGGAAGGAAGGAAAGAATAGAGTAGTAAATATATAAACCAGTAATATAGTCACTTCTTATCATCATCAACTATTATGTTCTGTAAGTAACTGTATGTGCTAGACTTTTATAGGCCTGGCAGCACAATTGGTCTGTTTACACCAGCATCAGCACAGACATGTGAGTAATGCATTGTGCGATGATGTTTTATTGACAATAACATCACTAGGAAACAGGAATTTTTCAGCTCCATTACAATCCTACAGGACCAATATGTAGTCCACATTGGCTGAAATGAATTTACACAGCACATGACTTTGTAAAATTACTAGTTCTCAAAAATCAGTTGTATCTTCAACATTTCCTACCTTTGCAAAAAGCATCACCATCCTCCCAGTTACCCTGGCTTAAAACCTTGGAATTCTAGCAAATTATTTTATTTCCTTACATCTCATGTTTAATTAGTCACTGATTCCTATCAATTTTCTCCTATCATGTTTATTAGTAGCAACACATTATTTCTCTTAGAAAAAATAATTTCCTAGTTTAGGCTCTTAATTTAGCCTATTTTTAAAATACCTCAAAGTTTAACATATATTCTTTATTTCTTATTTCTTAAAATATTTTCTACATTTTGCTACAGTTAACCTTTCTGAAGCATAAATCTCTCATTTTGTCACGTGTCTGCTCAAAAAAACCGTAAAATCTCTTCTTGGTTTAGAAAGTAAAATTATAATGCTTGGCATCATGTAGAGAGAAATTCTCATTTCTCCCTTTTCTTTTTTTCTCCTTTGCCCCCACATCTTTTCTTCCATGTTCATACCAGTACCCAATGTCCCAGGCATATGGAATTCATTGTTTCATGAACAGAGTCAACACATTGTAACTACCATGCATTTACTCAAACCATCTGGCCACCTGGAATTCCCTACCATCTCCCCATAAAATTTAAATTAAAAAATTCCAATATTCTGTTCTCCCTGAAGATGGCTCTGAACCTTTATTGAAACTCATTGATATATCCTTTGGTTCCCACAGCCTTTATTGTATATGTCATAATTTAGCACATACATTACTCTGCCTTACATTTTACTAAGTTAGTGACCTCTCTCCACTGATGAAACAGTATCAGGATTTTTTCATTTTTGTATTCCCTACTGGTCCACAGAGGGCTATGAACGTGTCATTTGTTAAGTTAATTTTAAATTGACTTACACTTACTGGTGAATTTACTGATCAACTGTTCAAGTATTTCTTTTAGAAATGTCCTTGCCTTGGCTGGGGTGTGGTGGCTCACGCCTGTAATCCCAGCACTTTAGGAGGCCGAGGCGGGTGGATCACGAGGTCAGGAGATGGAGACCATCCTGGCTAACA
>NW_012117488.1:12879790-12880089 GCF_000951035.1 Colobus angolensis palliatus | reverse complement strand
TATATACAAATGCACAATTTTAATGTCAATATTGTCATTGTGTCCTAGGTTAGGGGAGAATATAACCACATTTATAAACTTGTTCCTTTTGTCTCTTCTCATGTTGATCTTACACATAGCATATTATGCCATTAAAATAACAAAAGGAAAGAGAAAACGGCATATCGAAATCCAGCATTTTCTTACAACAATTCCTTACTGTGTATTTTGAATGAAAATTAAATTCTTTAATCACTAGGAAAGACTCTGAGTGTGCAGGTGTTCCTTTCAGCTGATATAAACATTGACAAGATCAAAGC
>NW_012117488.1:12876841-12879150 GCF_000951035.1 Colobus angolensis palliatus | reverse complement strand
AGAGTCTCCCTCTGTCCCCCAGGCTGGAGTGCAGTGGTGCCATCTTGACTCATTGCAATTTCCATCCCCCAGATTGAAGCGATTCTCCTGCCTCAGCCTCTGAAGTATCTGGGACCACAGGCAGACACCAGCCATGCCAGCTCGGTTTTTTTTGTATTTTTAATAGAGACGGAGTTTCACCATGTTGGCCAGGCTGGTCTTGAACTCCTAACCTCAAGTGATTCACCCACCTCCGCCTGCCAAAATGCTGGGATTACAGGCATGAGCCACTATACCCCGCCAATATGTTGCTTTTTACAAATGAGTTATTAGTGTTAGTTTTCTTCTGTTGCTAATGATCATGTCTATCTTCACTTAATTTACTCTGAATCCTATGCCACTTTTGCATTCAATGCTAAAGTTTGGATTGAAGGAAAGGATAGCAAGTTAATTCACAATCTGATTTTTTCTATACAGAGAGTGTACATGTTTACTAAAAAGAGTAGCCCTTGATTCTTTTTTAAAAGACCACAGCAAGCAAGATAATTAACAATTTTTATATGAACAAATGTCTTACAATATTTTAAACATTTAAAGAACACTGATACCATCTTCGGTTATTGGCAATGGCATATTATCAATTCACTTTTCCAAAGAGATAGAAGTTACTCCTTTTGCCTTAGATCTGACTTCTTAAACTATCAAATGAAGTAGCTGAGTATAACTCACCACATACACGTTTTATATTTAGCCTCCTCTCTTCATTTGCTTTGTATTATATGTACTGTAGCCCTTATTTTAATATTTCTTTATCTTAAACATCTTTCTTTCTTAAAAATGTGCTTGCATTTAGATGAGAAATACCATTTTAGGGGAGAAGTTGACTCATGCCTAGTCCTGTACTTTTTTAATTGCTGATCTGTCCTGAGGAAATTAATGTTGCCCTACTGAGCGTGATGCTGTCCCTTTGGGGAGATTCCTGCAAGTTATGACAGTTGGTGCTTTATAGGTGTCCACATTAAACCTTTCACTGAGAGCAGAGATTGACTTGCAGTTGCCTCTATGACACAAATGTATCTAAGAAATCAACATCATCTTTCAGAAACCCTCTGGCTAATACTAGTGTGTAGCTACTGTTAATACAGTGGTTCTAAGTTTGTTCCAGGATCTCAAAGCCTTAAATCATGTCATGAAAGCCTACTGTAATTGTCGGCATATAGAGCTTACAAGGACATAACTGGGTGTCTCACACTGTATTATTTTAGTTTTAACCCAATTGAGATCCATCAAGTTATCTGTCATAGAAGACATGAAAGACCCCTGTAGAGAAGTCTGAGAATAAAAAATGGGCCTAGTTATGTTCCTTGGGAGAAGAATAAAGAAAGCATGGGTTTACATTCCCTGTCTATAAGAAATTGGCATTGTAGCTATTGTTTGTTTCAAAATCTATGTACGTCCTGACCCACCAATTGACAATGGCTGCCTGACTCTAACATTCAGGTGTGTTACCATAAATTCCCTGAGCCTTCTTTATAGCAAAAGAAGAAATCAGGACATTCTGAAAGTAATACACTGTGGATATTTACATGGCTGGAGTATAATTTTCTCTGCTTAATAATAAAACTTAATCTTAATATTAAAACTCTCCTACAAATACAAAATAAACATCAGTCAAAATTTATTTCACTTATTCCTGATGAAACCAGTAGGTGGGAAAGCTGGTTCCAAGAGCAAGATAAAAAAATTACAGATATTTTTCCTCCAAAACAAGAAATGTTAGAATAAGATAACTATGTTAGAAACAAAACAGATTAATAACAACAACTGATACTGGGAAAACTGGATACCCACAGGTAAAATATGAAGTTTGGGCCCTTAACTTATGTAATATGCAAAAATAAACTAAAATGGATCAAGTACTTAAAAGTAAGAGCTACAACTCTCAAGCTCTTAGAAAAAACATAGGAGAAAATATTCTTTATGTTAGATTTAGCAATGATTTCTTAGATATGACACCATAGGTACAGAGAATGAAAAAAATAACAAATAAATTAGTTTTCATCAAAATTAAGTTTGGTGCATTAAAAGTCACCGTCAAGACAGTGGAACAACAACTCAAAGAATGGGGGAAGATATCTGCAAATCACATATGTGATATGACATCAATATATGTGGATAAAATGAATAATAAAATATATAAAGAACTCCTAATGAGAACACTTGGACACAGAAAGGGGAACATTACACACCAGGGCCTGTTGTGGGATGGGGGGAGGGAGGAGAGATAGCATCAGGAGATATACCTAATGTAAATGACGAGTTAATGGGTG
>NW_012117488.1:12875349-12876078 GCF_000951035.1 Colobus angolensis palliatus | reverse complement strand
CATTAGGATGACTACAAAAAAAAAACAAAAACAAGAAAAAAAAACGGAAAATAACAAATGTTAGTGAGAATTTAGAGTAAATGGAAACCCTTGTGTATTGCTGGTAGGAATGCAAAATGGTGTAGCTGCTGTGGACAACAGTTTGGTGGCTCCTCAAAGGTTAAACATAGAACTACTATGTGATGCAGCAATTCTACGCCTAGGTACATGGCCAAAGTAATTGAAAATAGAGACTCCAACAGATAATGACCACCAATGTTCACAGTAGCATTATTTACAATAGCCAAAAGCAGGAAGCAATTCAAATGTTCATCAATAGATGAATGGATAAATGAAATACAGTATATTCACATAATGAAAACTTATTCAATCTTATTAAGGAATGAAATTCTGATACATGCTACAGAATGTCAATCACTACAACATGCATAGCATAAACCTTGAAAATATTATGCTTAGTGAAATAAGCCAGATGCAAAAGGATAAATATTGCATGAAGCACTTAGAATAAACAAATCATAGAGACAGAAAGAAGAACCATTACCAGGGACTAGTGTGGGTGAGAAGTTATCGTTTAATGGGTACAGAGAAGTTTTTTATTTTGTCTTTTTTTTTTTTTTTTAGGTAGAATCTTGCTCTGTCACCATGCTGGAGTGCAGTGGCACAATTCCAGCTCACTGAAACCTCTGCCTCCTGGGCCCCAGTCATTCTCCTGCCTCAGCCTCCCAA
>NW_012117488.1:12873056-12874889 GCF_000951035.1 Colobus angolensis palliatus | reverse complement strand
GTGCAATGGCACCATTTCGGCTCACTGCAACCTCTGCCTCCCAGGTTCAAGCGATTCTCCTGCCTCAGCCTCCTGAGTAGATGGGATTACAGGTACGGGCTACCACATCTGGCTAATTTTATATTTTTGGTACAGACAGGGTTTCTCCACATTGGTCAGGCTGGTCTCAGACTCCCGACCTCAGGTGATCTGCTTGCCTCGGCCTCCCAAAGTGCTGGGATTACAGGCGTGAGCCATCGTGCCTGGCCAGAGCCTAATTTCTTTTAGCATCACTCATTTTATAAGGCAAAAATTGTCATGATTTTTCTAGAGGTCACCTAGTAAATCTAAAAAATACTTCTTTTTCCCTAAGAATCAGAAAATATTTACTTTTTGGAATTTAAGATATAATTTCAGATGGGCAAAAATATAAAGTGTTATCAGAGGAGATTCGGTCACTATGACTAAGATAGGAATACAGATGCAGAGAAGAAAATGGTGGCAATAATGACAACGACAATACAATATTCTACAATAAGCATAGAAAAGATATAATTGTTAGAAAATGTATCTCTTTCATAATGAATTACTTATGCTATACAAATATGTTTTTCCCTTATTTTTCTTTCTAGCTTCATTGAAGTATGATTGATAAATAAAAATTGTACATATTTAAGGTTTATAATATGATGTGATGTATGTATACACTGTGAAGTAATTGCCACTGTCAATTAATATTTTCATCAACTTACGAAGTTGCACTTTCTCTGTGTGTTCGCATGGGAATACATAAGACCTAGCCTGTTAGCAAAGTTCAAGTATACAATACATTCTTATCAGCTGTAGACACTATGCTGTATATTAGGTCCCCAGAATGTATTCATCTTTTAACTAAAAGTATAAGTTAACTAAAAGCATAACTAAAAGCATAAGCATAAATTTAATGAGTTTAATTATTTTAGATTTCACAGATAAGTGAGATTATGTAGCATATTTGTTTTTCTGTGTTTGGTTTATTTTACTTAGCATTATATTCTCCTGTTCCATCAATGCTGTCACAAATGGTAGGATTTCCTTCTTTTTTTAAAGCTGAATAATATTCCATTGTATACATATTCCACATTTTCTTTATCCACTAATCTGTAATAAAGGCTATTATTCAAAATACACAAGAAACCCTTCAAATTTCATAAGAAAGCAAGCAATTCAATTAAAAAATAAGAACATATAAATGGACAAGTTACCAAAGAAAACATAAAAATGGCAAGTAAGTATTTGATAATATATTCAACAACATATGACTTTAGGGGAATAAAGGAATTCTATATATTGAAATTTCCTTTAACAAAGAAAGCAAATAGAAAACTTTCTCAGAAAAACAAACTTTAAGTGATACATTGTCAGCTGACGTGTCTTGCAAGAAATGCTAAAGGAAGTTCTTCAAGAGAAGAGAAAATGATGCAAGTGAGAAACTCAATAAAGAGGCAATAAATGAAAAAGAATAAATTAAAGTTAAAAACATTTTTCTTATTCTTATGATCTATAAGATAACCATTTAGTAACAAAAAAACTGGGTAATTATAGAATGTGGATAGGTAAAATGAACAATAGCAATGTCATAAGGTACAGGAGGTATGATCTGGTAGTATTTTTATGAGATACCTACACCACCTGTGAAGCTACTTAAAAAAAAGTAACAGTTTTATTTGAAGATAGGCCTAAAATACATATAATCAATTCTAATTTATTTAGACATAGACTTAAAATGCATATAATCAATTCTAAGAAAATCACCACAAGTTTTTAAAAGAAGTGATGAGATCACGTCTCATGAGGTCATGAGATATGCCAAGA
>NW_012117488.1:12869720-12872260 GCF_000951035.1 Colobus angolensis palliatus | reverse complement strand
AAGGTATGTAACAAGGGAAAAATATATAAAGTATAGCAGATATTAATAAAATAGAAAACAGTAAAACAATAGAGAAAATCAGTGAAACAGGAAGCTGTTTCTTTGAAAAGATCCATAAACTTACTAAAATTTACTCATACTAATAAAGGAAAAAAGAGAGAATGCACAACTTACAAATATTGGAAATGGAAATGAAAGAGGTGTATGGGTTATGACTACTGATTTTGTGGACATTAAATGGATAATAAATATACTATATTAAAAATATATGCACAAATTTAATAACGTATATAAAATGGACAAATACCTTGAAAAACACAGTATACCAAAACTCACAAAAGAAAAAAATAGATGGCCCAGTGTGGTGGCTCACGCCTGTAATCCCAGCACTTTGGGAGGCCAAGGCGGGTGGATCACAAGGTCAGGAGCTCGAGACCATCATGGCCAACACAGTGAAACCCCATCTCTACTAAAAATACAAAAAATTAACCGAGTGTGGTGGTAAGTGCCTGTAGTCCCAGCTACTCAGGAGACTGAGGCAGGAGAATCATTTGAACCCAGGAGGCGGAGGTTGCAGTGAGCCAAGATGGCACCACTGCACTCCAGCCTGGGCGACAGAGGGAGACTCTGTCTCAAAAAAAAAAAAAAGAAAAATAAGTAGATAACATGAGCACTCTTATATCTATAAAAGGAATTGAATAAATAGGTAATAACCCTGCAATGGTTCCATGCCCAAATGGATTTAGTGGTGAGTTCTATTAAGCATTTAAAGAAGAAATTATATCAATTTTCCACAGACTTTTCAAGAAAATAGAAGTACAGAGAACACTTCCTGATTCATTCTATGAGGTAAATATTACCTTCCTACCAAATCCAATAGACATAACAAGAATTAAAAACTATATATCAATATCTCTCATGAACAAAGACTCAATAATTCTTCACAAAATACTAGCCAATTGAATCTGTTTATTCTAGGTATGCAAGTATGGAAGACTGGCTTAATACTAGAAAATTATCTGCAGAATTTCCCAAATCAGCAGGTTAAGGAAGAAAAAATCAAGTGACTGTATCAACTGATGTAGAAAAATCTTACGGTAAAATCTATCACGCATCCATAATTAGGGAAACTCTCTGCAAACCAGGAATTGAGGTGAATTTTCTTAACTTGACAATGAACATCTACAAAACCTTTAAAACTATCATACTTAATGATGAGAAATGGGATGCTTTTTCCCAAAGATGAGAAGCAAGAAGAGTTTTTTTTTTTCTTTCACCACTTGCAAAATGAAACCATCACACTGGAAGACAGATGGGCCGTTTCCTACTGCCCATAGTTGCTATACTAAATGTAAAAAGAAAGTCTTACATATAGTATACCAATTGCGGTTTTTTTGGTTTGTTTTTTTGTTTTGTTGAGATGGAGTCTTGATCTGTCTCACAGGCTGGAGTGCAGTGGCGCCATCTTGGGTTACTGCAACCTCTGCCTCCCGGGTTCAAGTAATTCTCCTGCCTCAGCTTCCCAGGTAGCTGGGACTACAGGTGCCTGCCGCCATGCCAGTCTAATTTTTTTTTTTTTTTTTGTATTTTAGTAGAGATGAGTTACCATGTTGCCCAGGTTGGTCTCGAAATCCTGAACTCAGGCAATCCACCCACCTTGGCTTCCCAAAGTGCTAGGATTAGAGGTTTGAGCCACCGCGCCTGGCCTCAATTGTGTTTTTAGCTGTTTGTCCACCTTACTTGAAAACTATGTCCACACCAAAACTGGCACATGAGTGTATATAGCAGCTTTGCTTATAATTCCCCAAACTGGAAGAAAACAAGAGGTCTTATAATTGATGAATGGATTAAAACACACACACACACACCCAACCACTGTGGCACGTCATATAAGGGAATATTATTTCAACTAAAAAAGTAAATGATCTGGCTAAAGATTAAGTGAGGAGGTTTAATAGGTGAAGCACATGGGCATTACTTGGACTAGTCAGACTATTCTGTATGATATCGTAACTGTGGAAACATGATACTATGCATTTGTTAAAAAGCAAAGACTCTCACCGCCAAAAGAAGGTCAATATATGCAAATTTTGAAACAACAACAAAATTGTAGGTGTTCTGGGGATCCTGGGATGGAATGCAGAATGTGATAAAAAACTTAAAGTACTACAAATGTATAAAGCCACCTCACTCTAGGGAGTGGGAAAAACATACTGACACAAGCATCTTAGAAAATGCGTGGGCCGGCGGGGCGCAGTGGCTCACGCCTGTAATTCCAACACTTTGGGAGGCCGAGGCAGGGAGATCACAAGGTCAGGAGCTTGAGACCATTCTGGCTAACACCGTGAAACCCCATCTCTACTAAAAATACAAAAAAAATTAGCCGGGTGTGGTGGCGAGCACCTGTAGTCCCAACTACTTGGGAGACTGAGGCAGGAGAATGGTGTGAACCCGGGCGGCGGAGCTTGCAATGACCCCAGATCGCACCACTGCACTCCAGCTTGGGTGACACAGCAAGACTCCATCTCAAAAAAAAAAAA
>NW_012117488.1:12863849-12869389 GCF_000951035.1 Colobus angolensis palliatus | reverse complement strand
GTGCTCTGGTTGGTATAGATGGTTCCTACAGGAAATGGGATAGCGATTCTGATATTGACAGAGAATAAACGTATATTGGAACTAGACAGTTAAGCAAATGGATGGCAAATAAGAGATAGGAGCCACGTTTCTCATTGATAAAGTGGGAGGTTACATATAAGCAAGGGGAGGAGGCCAGAATGATCATGTGATAAAGGAATTGAGTCATAGACATCAGTATGAACTTACTAACAAACATATTACACACAGAAACATTTAGAGTTATGTGTATATACACAGCTTCGTATACACACATTTATTTCCTTGCTGTATAAACTACAATGGTCTAGAACCAATGATATGCCAGCAGAAATGAGCATATCTAACACTCAAGTCTTCAGTTCTTGGGTGTTTGTTTGTTTGTTTGTTTGTTTTGAAACAGAGTTTTGCTCTTGTCGCCCTGGCCAGAGTACAATGGCACGATCTTAGCTCACTGCAACCCCTGCCTCCTGAGTTCAAGCAATTCCCCTGCCTCAGTCTCCCAAGTAGCTGGGATTACAGCCCCCCCACCGCCATCACACAAAGCTAATTTTTGTATTTTCAGTAGAGTCAAGATTTCACCATGTTGGCCAGGTTGGTCTCAAACTCCTGACCTCAGGTGATCCACCCGCCTTGGCCTTCCAAAGTGCTGAGATTACAGGCATGAGCCACTGTGCCTGGCCCAAGTCTTGGTTTTTAATACTCCAATCAAGCAAACCAGGCTCCTTGGATAAATGACTGACTCTGGAAATGGAACTAGAACAGGAAATAATACATGATCTGCCTGGAACATCTAGTTAGGCGAGAAAGTAAGAATTATAAAAACACTACCACTACCAAAACCCATAATGTAAACACTCCCAGTGGCCAAGGCTAAAACATTTGAGCAACAAAATAAATAAAGAAGTATTGGATTATAATCCAAAATATAAAATAAATATCTGTGAGCAAATAGTCATATAAGTACATTTTTGAATAAACAAATAATTGAGAGACAGAAGGGACAAATATCCCATGCAGAGGAATTCCAAATAATTTATGTAGACACTTAGCTTTCAAGGAAGTAGAGCATAATTTCCTGCTCCTTAAATGTTCTTTCCAAAAACAATACAGTGTGAATAAGGGGCAAAAACAGTAGCTTTACAGGAGAAAAACCTGACAAGCACTACCTTAGACAAGTGATCAATGTCAACATCAACAGGTGTAAGTCATTTTGATTAGTCTGAGCCTTGATATGAGATGGTGAAAATGGCATTTCATCTCTGCAATCTTTCTCCCCAAAACCCCAAACTTCAGTTTAAACATGAAGAAAAAAATCCAACTCATTAAAAAAAAAAAAAAAAGCGAGGTTACAAAATTCCTGACCAGTACTCCTCAAAAGTCTCAAGGTCATCAGAAACCAGGAGTCTGAGAAATTCTCATCATCAAGAGGAGCCTAAGAAGACACTGACTAAACGTAGTGTGGTGGTGTCCTAGGTGGGACCCTGGAACAGAAGAAAATTAGATGCAAGGTAAGGAAGTCTGACTAAAGCAGGGGCTTTAGTTAATAATGTATAAAAATTCATAATGTAACAAATGTAACAACACTAAAAATAAAGGAAACAGGGTAAGAGGGAAGGGTTATTATATTCATAATATTTATGTGAATTGAAAACTGTTCTTAAAAAGTTTGATTAAAAAATGCATTTAGGGATAATTTATTCTACTTTTTCTCAAATACATTGTCGACCTAATATAATCAAAAGGGTTAAAATCTAATTTAAATTAAAATCTAATTTAAAGAGAGTTTATTCAAGTGTGACTTGAACCACTGGGAAACTCTAGCATGAAAGGAGTCAGTGTTTTGAAGAAGGGAAGTTAAGATTACATTTATGTAGTATATAGACAGAGACAGGAGTTTTCTTTTTGAGACGGAGTCTCGCTCTATCTCTATCTGGAGTGCAGTGGCGCAATCTCGGCTCACCGCAAGCTCCGCTTCCCGGGTTCTCGCCATTCTCCTGCCTCAGCATCCCAAGTAGCTGGGACTACAGGCAACCGCCACCGCGCCCGGCTAATTTTTTGTATTTTTAGTAGAGACGGGGTTTCACTGTGTTAGCCAGGATGGTCTTGATCTCCTGACCTCGTGATCCGCCCGCCTCAGCCTCCCAAAGTGCTGGGATTACAGGTGTGAGCCACGCCCCCAACCGACAGAGACAGGAGTTTTAGCAGGATCGCATCATTCACACAAGGGTGGCACATAGTTACCACTTTTGTATGGTAACCATGATTGGTTACACATAGCGTTTCTCTTGGGGAAGGATACATTTACAATTCTTTTTTTAACAGAAAGTGTAGTAGTGGTGGGTTTTCTGTCTTCTGGTCTAAGCAAAACAACAAAGGGGAAGTTAATCACTAACAAAGGTCATTAATTAAGAAGGCAGGAGGTTTTTGTCCTTGATGTCATTTAGTAACTGCAAGTGACTCTGATCACAGCAATTTCTCTCTTAATGTGTTATTAGGTGTTCCAACAGCTTTTAAATTTCATTTATTTTCAGAATATCATGGGTTAGTTGTTCCTGAGGATATTATTAAGAATGCATGTGAGGCCAGGTGTGGTGTCTTATGCCTGTAATCTCAGCACTTTGGGAGGCCAAGACGGGCAAATCATGAGTTCAGGAGTTCGAGGCCAGCCTAGCCAATATGGTGAAACTCCGCCACTACTAAAAATACAAAAAAATTAGCTGGGCATAGTGGTGGGCACCTGTAATCCCAGCTACTTGGGAGGCTGAGGCAAGCGAATCACTTGAACTCGGAAGGGGGAGATTGCAGTGAGCTGAGATCGCACCACTGCACTCTAGCCTGGGCGACAGAGTAAGACTCCATCTCAAAAAAAAGAAAAGAAAAGAAGGAAAAAGAAAAAAGAAAGCATGTGAGCCACTGAACTGTCTTCTAGGAAACTTTAATATGGATAAAGGAAATTATAAATTTCTAAGTGGATTTATAGGATATAGTGCTTCTAAAAGTATTTAAAATATCAAATCCTGAAACAATTTCAAGAATTAGTGCTCCATGAAAAACATTTTAGGAAATGCTGATGTTTTCAACTCATTTATTTGCAGATAAGTAAACAGAAATTTAATCATGTAACTTGTCTAAGACATACACTTAAATTGACAAGTATCTGACTTTGATCCTGCAAACTCTTAGCTTTCATTCTCAAGCTCTTTCAATTCTACTTCTATATTTTATTTAATTTAAAAGTTAGTTGGTGGGCAGTGAGAAAAATGGAAATATGAGCAAATAAATTCGAGAGAAGAACAGAAAGGATTATTAGCTAATAAGACAAACATAAATATATCAGGAAGGGCGAGGAAATGGAGTTGGAGTATTGGTGACAGATTGGTTCATCATTCAGCTAAACAGATCAGGTCAGTATAATTTTTTTATTTTAACATTTTTCATTTTATTTTTAGTTGACACCAAATAATGGCTTATATTCATGGGGTAGTAGAGTGATATTTTGATACATGAATATAATGTGAAATAATCAAATCAGGGTAATTAGCATGTTTATCACCTCATTCATTCATCATTTCTTTGTGTTGAGAATATTTAAAATTATTTCTTCTACCTTTTTGGAAATACATTAATTCAATAAAGTATTGTGAACTCTATTCAGGCGGTAGGACTGTAGAACACTAGAACTTATTCCTCTAATCTGGATATAATTTTGTGTACCTTAATCCAGCTCTGCCCATCTTCCCCTCCTCTCTCTCCTTCCAGGCTCTACTAAACATAATTAGTCGTTTTTTCTTTTTTTTTTGAGACTAAGTCTCGCTCTTGTCGCCCAGGCTGGAGTGCAATGGTGTGATCTCAGCTCACTGCAACCTCTGCCTCCCGGCTTCAAGGGATTCTCCTGCCTCAGCCTCCCGAGTAGCTGGCATTACAGGCGCCTGCCACCATGCCTGGCTAATTTTTGTATTTTTAGTAGAGATGGGGTTTCACCACATTGGCCAGGCTCATCTCAAACTCCTGACCTCAGGCGATCCGCCTGCCTTGGTCTCCCAAAGTGCTGGGATTACAGGCATGAACCACCGTGCCCAGCCAGTAAAATTTTATATATATTGCATTGACATGCCCAAATCCAATATTCCATCAACATGTCAGCAGTTGTAATGCCTAAGTTTAAAATATCAATTTGCTTATGTTAACAATTATTTTTCTCTGTATAAACATATAAATACAAACCATAACTGTTTGTATTTAAAATGTCTTAAATGTATATATAATATTACAAATTCTAGCTGTGCATTTCTCTCAAATTTCAGTAAGTCTCTGATAAATCATACAACTAATAATTTCATTATGCACTGTTTCTTCTTTTATTGAGGTAACTATTAAAATGTCACTTTCTCCCACAGCCTTCTTAGAATAATGACATCAGAGATTATTACTTTCTCCAATGCAATTTAGAATAGGAAATGTCTATAGTCTCACACAAATAGTGCAAAGAATGTCTAGTCTTTAATAGAATCATGCCACTGAATTCTTGACAATGAGGATAAAGAAATTAAATTTAAGGTACTTAATTTATAATAACAATGACCAATGACCAACTCAGTTCATGTGGGACTATTTATGAGCCATGTACAGTACTATTCATGTTGCCTATTTTACAACAACCTTTCAAATTAACCCTCCTTCAGTACTTTACATGAGTAACCAAGGTCCTGAATAAGAAAAAAGGAATCTGTCCAAGATCACATAGCCAATATTCACAGCTTTGGAATACACATGTGTCTGATTCCAAAGCTGGTGCACTATCCGTGGCATTGCACTGTTTTATAAAAGATAATCAAAGATGTTATGTTTTCTGTTGCTCCCTTTCTCTAAGCATCTCTTTATGAGATGCTAAGCTGGCTAGCTAGGCTAAAGATCAGGGAAAATTACCAGTTAAAGATTGTGGGGTTGTCTGTGCAGGCTCGGCACACAACTTCCTTAATTTGTATCTAATGTTGTTTAGATACAACAGTGACCCAGAGTGAGCTGGCTAGAGGCAGGGAGTGGCAGCTGGCTCTTTTCTTTCAGGGTGACCTTGGCCTTGGGCAGCTGGGGAGCACGTGGATCCCAAGCAGAGGGAAGTTTGTGTGGGATTTCAAGCAAGGGCATTCCGTGTACTTCATGTATTGAAGAGACAAGGTCTTAATCTTGAAGATATTGAAGGAGGGAGATTTCCAAGCCCTTTGAAGATACTGCAAGAGGGCCCACCTATGATTGTTCCTGATACACCATCCAAAGCACCATCATGTGGTGGAATTCAGTGATACCTGAACCAAAAGAGACCCCTTTGGAAGAGGTATGTATAAAGCACTGCTGGATACCCAGTTAGAGTAGTTGAGTAGAGGAAGAGTACTTCTGTAGTTGTTTGAGTTGCAAAGTGTTCTAGCACTATGTTTTGTTTTTTTTTTTCCAAACACTAATTTTACTTGAAAGTTGAAGTGGGGGGAAAAACTCAGATTTCTTGGATGTCTAACCCTCTGGTC
>NW_012117488.1:12860311-12860641 GCF_000951035.1 Colobus angolensis palliatus | reverse complement strand
CCTCGGCCTTCCAAATTGCCAGGATTACAGGTGTGAGCCACCATGCGTGGCCTAGACTGGATAGTATTTAATGATAATTGTATTTTCACTAAAAGCATCCAAATAAGAAATAATGCACTATATTCGGGAGAAATAAGAACTGGATAATGGTGGGGTAATAGATGTCATTTCAGAAATTTGGAGAAGTATGTAATTCTATGGATTTTCAGCAAAAATAAAATATTTATTTTATATAAAAATATTATATAATGGGGTGGGTGTGGTGGCTCACGCCTGTAATCTCAGCACTTTGGGAGGCCAAGGTGGCTGAATCACCTGAGGTTGGGAGTT
>NW_012117488.1:12854947-12858910 GCF_000951035.1 Colobus angolensis palliatus | reverse complement strand
TACTTTTGTTCGTTTGGTTTTTTTTGAGATGAAGTCTCGCTCTTGTTGCCCAAGCTGGAGTGCTCCTTGCTTCCTCGTGATGACAAACGGGGAGGCATTCACTAAGCAAACACGCTTGAGGCGCATACTCCATGTTTATGGGCGCTGAGAGTAGCGCAGTGAGCAGAGCTAAGCCTCTGTCCTCATTAAGTGCACATTCTTTGGGATGATTTTGAATATACTAAGGTAGCTGATAACACAGTGAGTCTCATGAATCTCAACCATGTATTAGCCATCACCAACATTTGCCATCCTAGAACTATCTGGCACAAAAAACTGGATTTGTTAATGAAATATATATCATAAATATAGCTAGGGAAGTTATTTCAATTTTTTTATTTTAGAATATCAGGTTTCAACTTTTTTACTCTAGAATCCTGCACTGTGAATAAAAAACAATGATCTCACATGCCTTGTGGAGAGTTTTGTAGTGATTTCTGCCCATCTCAAAGACACAGTTCACAGTAAGTTAGCTATGGGGAGCTGCAGAGGATTCGAGAATTTAAAAATCTTTACTAGGTTTGTGATTTTCGCTTGTTAAAAATATCAAGTTTTGCTTGACTTTGATTCAAACCCACACACTTTTGAGAAGAATTTCACATGACTTATTTCTACAAACACTGCCTGCCTAATATGCCAATGCGTTTTTTAGTTGTTTCATAGTATGAATGTCTAATATTCTTGAAAAATATGGGAATGCCTAAGTCAGGGACACCTCAATTTCTAAGGAACTGTTTTACAGTACTTCATAAAGACAGTTATTGGTCCAGCATAATGAAATTATAAACTAAATGTTTTAGCAGAAATTTAAAGATTCTTTTAATTCACATGTATTCTAAAATTTGAAAAAACAGATTACTTCCTTTCTTGAATGTCTTTCCTGGAATTTTATTCTAAATGACTTTATTTACAATGAATATTGCCAAAAAGAAGAAGAGAACAGAATTCTCTGAGTGGGTCAAAGAATGTTGGAGAAAAGTAAAAGACATATAATTCAGCATTGGTTCAGCCTTTCTTGGTTTGGTAAATTTTAAGAGTGATTTCTGGATGCCTGCCCAGGATTTCAGGAATGCCAATAAACAATCTGTAAAATAATAGGCACTACATTTCATTCTGGCAGAAAGCTTTTTAAAAATCAATACTAAAGTCAGAACAAGCTCAAGGTCACTTCTGGACTTAGGCCTCGTATAGAATTTTTCCATAGACATGGGAAAGAGAACAGAGTCTAAATACAACACGCAAAAGAAGGCTTCATTTGCTCACTCCCAAGCATCTCTTTGCACTTAACAGTGCTTATCTCAAAGCACAATGTTTCATTTCAATGGAATATTTGACACATAGGCTCAATAGGTCTCCCACTTATATTTTACTTTAATTATTATGCTCACAATGTACAATCATTTTCTTTATTTATAAATAGCCTTTTCAATGGAAATCAAAGTCTGACAAAGTTTGGATGTCCATGCATTTTTAGCATTAATGATGACATCAAACATGTACTCATTATGTTCTGTTAACCCTTCAGTCACCAATTCTAGCACTAGTGGCTGTGCATAACTAGATTTTCCTGATGATCTAACTCACACTAAGGACGAGAATCTAAAGAGAGTCCCCTTTTGGTTTAAGTGCTTGGGGCCACATTGTGTTTCTGTCACAGGAGTGATGGTAAGAGGGACTAATTAAAAGTCCAATGAATGTGCCAGGGTTAAAATCACAGGCTCTGCTCATTAACAGTCATTTACCTAAGGATATTTCCAAAGAATTCCTTCAGTGTCTGAAAAGAACAGAACCTGAAGGGGGGAGGGAGGAATAAGTTGAGAGAGCCATTTAGAAATATTTTATATTAGAAGTAGAGTTCTGTTTTAATTCGTGGATGCTGTCAATAGAAGAATTCAATTTAGTGAGCAGTTCAAATATTGTTTTTTTCCCATTGGTGTATGCATGTATGTGTGCATGTATGAGTGTGTGTTTTAAAGGAGGGGGGATAGCCTCCCTAAGTCTAACGAGTAGAAAAAGAAATAGGAAAAAAACATCAGAACTATTTTGTTAATTGTCTTTTTCCTGCTGTTTCCATGGTAATACTGGCAGCCAGACTTCTCTGCAGAGTGACAGTCCAACAATTCACACACTACACCCTTTCAAGCACAGTGAATGGCCGTGAAAGAGGCCGAACAGGCACCATTCAGGAAACATGTGATATCTACTCAATGCACTACCTTTCATCCACATTTTCCAAATTGCAGTTAATTTAATTCTAAACAAATGGCTAAGGGGTACAAATGAGGATTAGAAGGAAAAGAACATCTTGAGCTCTAATGGGGATGGTTTGTGTGAAGAACAATATAGCACTTTCTTCTGTTGCCAAGAAGGCTGGATGTGAAGATGTACATCCCTCCTCATCTGAAGCCTTTGCCTGGACTCCATATCAACAGTAAGAATCATGGCAGAAAATTTCTTGGCAAAACAGAGTTCGTGTAGGTTTTGGCTTCGCATTTGGAAACAAATTAGATACAGTATGATATTATTGCATTTTACTATGAAATAAAATATAACATCAGAATTTTTACTGACATGTTGGAGCTACCACTTTCTATAAACTTACATTTTTCTTATTTTATTTATTTATTTTTTTTTGAGATGGAGTCTTACTCTGTTGCTCAGGCTGGAGTGCAGTGGTGCGATCTCAGCTCACTGCAACCTCTGCCTGTAGGGTTCAAGCAATTCTCCTGCCTCAGCCTCCCGAGTACCTGGGACTACAGGCATGTGCCACCACGACGCCGGCTGATTTTTTGCATTTTTAGTAGAGACGGGATTTCACCATGCTGGTCAGGCTGGTCTTGAACTCCTGACCTCGTGATCCCCCCACCTCGCCCTCCCAAAGTGCTGGGATTAGAGGCGTGAGCCACCGCGCCTGGCCACATTTTTCTTATTTAACATCCTTCAAATTTTGGTGAAGAAAAGCAGTGAATTATAAAGTTCCCTGTAACAATACACAGAACAAGAAATTATCCTTATGCAGTCTAAATTTACAATATGATTTGTATGTTTAAGTGTCAGTAAAGTAGGCCATAGTTATTTGAAAAACAAAAACAGAACAAGAAAAGGTGGCATAAGGCCCTGCAAACTATTTCATGTTATTTGGTTGGAAGAATCAAGATGACCATCTGCCATGTTCATGTGAATTTTTAGATAAATGACTCAGAAAATTCAGGAAAATCCATATGTAAAGCAACATTTCTATTTCTATTTTTTTTTTAAATTAAGGTAGTATTTTTTATTCCAGTGGTAGGCTTTGTGTGTTACAATATTATGAACAATTTGTTTAGAGATGCATTAATAAGATAGCACCCTGAAAATTTCACATTTAATATCACAAATGTACATCTAAGCATGTCAATATTCTATTACATTTAAATTTTTCAGAGATTATCCTGGCCAAGCACAGTGGCTCATGCCTGTAATCCCAACATTTTGGGAGGCTGATGGGGTGGATTGCTTGAGCCCAGGAGTTTGAGACCAGCCTGGGTAACATGGTGAAACCCTATCTCTACAAAAAACCCACAAAATTAGCTGGGCGTGGTGGCATATAGCTGTAGTCCCAGCTACTCAGGAGGCTGAGATGGGAGGATCACTTCACCCTGGGAGACCGAGGCTGCAGTGAGCTGAGATCCTGCCAATGCACTCCAGCCTGAGCAACCAAGCAAAAACCCTGTATCAAAAAAATAAAATAGAATAAAAGAACATGCTTATTTATGTCTACTGATCTGACTGAGGAAAAATAATCAAAATAAATTTGCTAACAATCATGGTTCTCCATTATAACTTAGTCGTGTTTGAAATATAAGCATGTGGCCGGGCATGGTGGCTCACACCTGTAATCCCAGCACTTTGGGAGGCCAAGGCAGGTGGATCACAAGGTCAGGA
>NW_012117488.1:12847276-12854825 GCF_000951035.1 Colobus angolensis palliatus | reverse complement strand
AGCTGAGATTGCGCCACTGCACTCCAGCCTGGGTGATAGAGCGAGACTCTGTCTCAAGAAAAAACAACAACAACAAAAAAAAACACAGTACAATTACTCTTCCTCTCCCTCTCCCTCAAGAGATACAATTACACACAGATGTGAGCTTGGCAGTGATTGAACACAGGTTTTTCCAGGTTATCTCAGAAGCAGAGCTCTCCATGGTAGGTTTTAGTTCCATGGAAGTGGAGGCTTGAAAACAAGTAAACAAAGTTGAGGTCTTGGTGGGAGCCTTGAATGGAGGCCAGGTTGTTGCCAGCCCTTTGACAGTGGGGCGCCCTGTGCCTGTGCCCAGTGTTAAATGATTTTTGAGTCCTTTACTTGGAATGATAATGTCAGGCTCATGGAAGTCACTAAAAGTATCAATTTCTACCCCTCTTCACAAGAAAGCCATCAACAGTTCATCTAGCAGGTCAAAACTTTCAGAAGTAATAATGGCAGTTCCCCACCTAAATCTCTGCATCAAACAATGCTTTTCACCAGGAAACACTGGACTCCAGCTCTGATACATGAACAAAATGACCTTTTGTCCAGTGCATTTCAGCAACTGTAGGTTGTCAACACTAAGGATCCTAAACATTAGAGAAGAGTAGAAGAAATGAATAAAAACGAAATTTAAGACCTCTGTCAATCATCTGAAATACTATCATCCTAGTGTTATTTAAATTTCTGAAAAGATTTGGGGCATTTCATTCAGAATCCAAATCTATTACAAGTCTCATTTCTTTATAGATTATTTGATAACTTACCAATCAGAGCCAAGGAGAAGTCTGTTCTTCTGAAACTACTATAAAGTCAAAAATCAGAAACTTTCTGTAGACCAATGAGGTATCTCTCAAATAAGTCACTTGGATATTATGTAATCATCATTGTGGAATTCACTGATACACATACATTTCTAGGCGTGCTTATATTTCTTTCTTTCTTTCTTTCTTTCTTTCTTTTTTTTTGAGACAGAGTCTTGCTCTGTCACCCAGGCTGGAGTGCAGTGGCGCAATCTCGGCTCACTGCAAACTCTGCCTCAAGGGTTCACGCCATTCTCCTGCTCAGCCTCCCTGGTAGCTGGGACTACAGGTGCCCACCACCACACTCAGCTAATTTTTTTGTATTTGGCCTCCCAAAGTGCTGGGATTATAGGTGTGAGCCACTGTGCCCAGCCTAATTGTACTATTAATAATATTTGTAAAATCCATGAATTGCAAACAGTTCTTTTTTTGTAATGTTTCCAAATAGAAAAAAAAGTTTACGTTAAATATTTAGAAGTAGCCTAAGGAGGAAGAAGCACAGGTAAAATTATTAGAAAGAAAGTGTTACAATGCCCAAAGAAAGCTCACTTCAATGGTTGGTTTGAGAAGGTGCACTTGTGGCTGTAAAATGGTGCTTAAAAAGCTAAGCTGTGTCAGGACTGGCACCATGGCTCACGCCTGTAATCCCAGAACTTTGGGAGGCCAAGGCAGGTGGATCACGAGGTCGGGAGTTCCAGCAGCCCGACCAACATGGTGAAATCCCGTCTCTACTAAAAATACAAAAAAGTTAGCCGAGTGTGATGGCACATGCCTGTCATCCCAGCTACTCACGAGGCTGAGGCAGGAGAATCACTTGAACCTGGGAGGTGAGATAGTGCCACTGCACTCCAGCCTGGGCTACAGAGCAAGATTCTGTCTCAAAAAAAAGAAAAAAAAAAAAGCTAAGCTGTGTCTATCCATAGGCCTTAGTAAGGCCCTTTCTCTTTAGGAAAAGAAAGTCTCTTGGACTGAACTGCAAACCAAAAAAAAAAAAAAAAAAACAAAAAAAAAAAAAAAATTAATGAGGCCAAGAGCAGTGGCACAATTCTGTAATCCCAGCACTTTAGGCGGGCCAGGTGGCTGCATCACTTGAGTCCAGGAGTTCGAGACCAGCCTGGACAACATGAGGAGACCCCATTTCTACAGCAAATACAAAAATTAGCCAATTGTGGTGGCACATGCCTGTAGTCCCAGCTAGTAAGGTGGCTGAGGTGGAAGGATGGAGGTTGAGGCTGCAGTGAGGCATGATCACGCCACTGCACTCCAGCCTGGGTGGCAGAGTAAGATCCTGTCTCTTAAAATAATAACAATAATGATGTTGTCCAGGTGTGATGGCTCATGCTTCTAATCCCAGAACTTTGAAAGGCTGAGGTGGGAGGATCACTTGATCCCAGGAGTTCAAGGCTGCAGTGAGCTGTCATTGCACCATTGCACTTCAGACTGGGTTACAGAGCAAGACCCTGTCTCAAAAAAAAAAAGACATTATTTTGATAAATAAAAAGAAAGATAATGAAAAAGGAAGCACCAAGAATCAAATCCCATTATGGTACACAGTAATTTATTTCCTCCCAAATGAATCAAATTTTTCTTCAGAAGATTTTAATGTCCAAGACTCCTAGAGATTCACAAGTATATATGGGAAAGTCAGGAAACTCTTGAAACAGCATGCCATAGTTGGTATGTACTTGTCTCAGTGCATTTTTCTGAGGAGAGGGTCACGATTTCATTCAAATCTCAAAATATGACATTACCCAAGAATTTGAACATCAGTGTTTGCCCAATATTAAGAACATGGGCACTAAATTGCTGTATGCAGCATGTGACTTCTTCAGCTTCTATTTCTCAGAGGTACTGAAAATACCATCACCAAGAAAACTAACAAATTTGCACTCAAATTTGGTAAGTTCCTTTAAAACAAAAACATGTGGGATTTGTCTATGTGCATTTGTAAGAATGGAGTGTCCTTGACCTCTTTCTCACGCTTGGTCCAAATAAAGAGAAAAGTTACTAAACTCAGGAGCCTTCTGTAAGTTGATGATAATTCACAAGTGATTTCAAGCATTTGCATTTACACTATTGAGATGGCACGGAAATGACACCGAGAATGAAGACTCGATGTCTTTTCTTACTGTGGGGCACAGATACGAGTCTGATTTAACTTTTCTCAGGAACGGATCTTCTGGCCTATTTAAACTTTATTTGGAGACAAGAAAGAACAGCTGAAAATTTTCCTCTTTAGAAAAGATGGAGGAAAAACAGGAATGAATCACATAGCATCGTCATTATGGCATATTAACTCCCTATGACAGGGAAATATGGGTCTCTTAAACCACCTCAAAATCTTTAGCAAACTCTGCCCTAAGAGCAGATGTTTAGCTGTGAATTTAACTTGTCATCTTTAAAGACAGTGTTTAATTGTTTCCCTTCATTCAGGCAACAAATAGCTCTTTTAGGAAGGAAGGGCAATGTTATTCACATTCTTTCTACCAAAAAATGTTGTTATTCTTATTTTGTTTTAGCAGAAGATATCAATTAATGTTGGTCATGGTAGCCATGTGTCTATGTGAAAACAATTAGGATAGCAAGAACTATTAATGCTTTTCTCTTATCTGGACATTCAGTTAATTTAATGATGTCATCAACAAAGACATAGAGATGAAGAATGACAAACTCTAAATTTGAGCTCTTGCTGGCAATAGAGTTTTAAATAATTCTACACAAAATAAACAGCCTCTAAAATGGCAGTTTCAGATGAATCTCTATAAACGTTTTTCTCATATGACAATATCCTACTATTCAACTCTTGATTATTTAGGCTTTTATTTGATATACAATGTGTTCTTTTCAGCTCTCATTATGCCATTTTTATAAGATAAAATGAAATAGAAAAATAATTATTGGATTTTCTATATTGCTGTACTTAGTGATGATTAACTAATTTGAAAAGTACTCTAAAATGAGAATTTTACATCAATCGGTTCATGTTACTAATGATCTTATTTCTTTTAAAAAACACATGTGTGTGTTTGCCTTCCCTAAGCCTGGGTTCTAAGGGCTTTGTATGTTAATTAATCCTAATAAACATGCTTCTGGTAGAGGCTGTGATTATGCACATTTTACAGATCAATTTAAAAAATGGGTTAAAAATTGTTAGTAATTTATTCAAGGTACAAAGTTCATACATCATAGAGCCAGAATTTGAAATCAGGTACTGGAGGTCAAAAGTTCTGAACTTTCCGGGAGTGTGAGACCAGCCTGGGCAACATAGTGAGACCCCATTTCTACAAAAACAAATATTAAAAATTAGTCAGGCATGGTGGTACACTCCTATACTCTCAACTACTCAGGAGGCTGAGGCAGGAGGATTACTTGAGTTTAGGAGTTTGAGGCTGTAGTGAGCTATGATGATCATACCTGCATTCTAGCCTTGGTGACAGAGCAAGATCTTGTTTCTTAAAATAAAAAAAAAAAAGAGTTTGGAGTTTTTAACCCAGATGTTTTATTTATCTCTTATATATTTGTTTTGCGCCAAATTAAGGAACTTCTTTATTTTTGAGACAGAGTCTCACTCTGTCGTCAGGCTGGAATACAGTGGCGTGATCTCCACTCACTGCAACCTTCGACTCCCTGATTCAAGTGATTCTCCTGTGTCAGCCTCCCAAGTAGCTGGGATTACAGGCACATGCCACCATGCCTGGCTAATTTTTGTATTTTTTTTTTTCTTTGAGACGGAGTCTCACTCTTCCACCCAGGCTAGAGTGCAGTGGCACGATCTCGGCTCACTGCAACCTCCGCCTTCCAGGTTCAAGTGATTCTCCTGCCTCAGCCTCCCAAGTAGCTGGGATTACAGGCACCTGCCACCAGGCCTGGCTAATTTTTTGTATTTTTAGTAGAGACGGGGTTTCATTATGTTGGCCAGGCTGGTCTCAACGGCCCGACCCACCTGATCCACCTGCCTTGGCCTCCCAAAGTGCTGGGATTGCAGGCTTGAGTCACTGTGCCCAGCTTAATTTTTGTATTTTTACTAGAGATGGGGTTTCACCATGTTGGCCATGACGGTCTCGATCTCCTGACTTTGTGATCCATCTGCCTCTGCCTCCCATGAGTTTTATTTTATTTCTAATTGCTCTTTTTAATCCTTTAATAGTCAACATTTCTTTGTTCTTGTTTTACATATATCTTCTATAAACAGTAATTACACGATCTTTAAAAACAAATCTGATAGTTTTTATATTTGAGCTGGCAAATTCAGTCATTAACACTTTTGGTGATTGCTGATATATTTTGATTTTTTTACCATCTTACTTTAAGCTTAACATATGTCTTGCTTTTCTTAGCATGTTTCTTGTTTTATATTTGCTTTGTTATTTCTTGAACTCTGTTTTGCTTGTTTTTGTATTTCATTGTCTTTAAAAACCTAACAATTTATGTGTGTCATCTTCAATTTCTTTCATCAGTGTTTTGTGGTTTTCCTTGAAGAGGCTTTTAACCTCTTTCTTTAAATTTATTCGTAGGTTTTTTTGTTTGTTTAAATAAGATCATTTTGTGCTTTTTAACTTGCTTTTCATAGCTATTGAAGCAGGATTACCTTCTTTATTTCTTTCTCAATTAGATTATTATTTGGTTATTGAAATGCTACTGAATTTTTAGGTAGATTTTGTATCCTGAAACTTTACTGAATTCATTTGTAAAATCTAAGCATTTTTGATGGGAGTTTCTAGGTTTTTCCAGATATAAGAACGCATCATCAGCAATGTAGGCATTGGATTTTTTAATTTTACATGAATAATATTTATTTGGATTTATTTATGTTTACCATTTGCTTTCCTCTCTATTCCTCCTTACATCTCAGACCTACCTTCCAAGTTTCTTTCTTTCTGAAATACCTAATTCAGTATTTCTGGTAGTGTTTGTCTGTGGATGATAAACACACTCAGTTTTACTATTCCTTTGTGTTCTCATTTGTATTGTTCTTATAGAGAAGCATGTTTTCAGTCCAATTGTTCCTCTGTAATCAATTTACCATTTTCTTTTATATTTTTATAATGTATTTTCTTATTTTGGGATTCTGCACTTTCATTAAAATGTGTTCAGGTGTATATGTTTTTTAATTTATGCTATTTAATATAGGTTGAATTTTCTTTACCTGTGACTTTTTTTTGTCAGGGGGCTGGAGTCTTACTCAGTCGCCCAGGCTAGAGTGCAGTGGCGTGATCTCGGCTTACTGCAACCTCTGCCTCCTGGTTCGAGCGATTTTCTGGCCTCAGCCTCCTGAGTAGCTGGGAATACAGGCACCCGCCATCATGCCTGACTAATTTTTGTATTTTTGTAGAGACAGGGTTTCACCATGTTGGCCAGGTTGGTCACGAACTCCTGACCTCAAGTGATCGGCCACCCTTGGCCTCCCAAAGTGCTGGGATTACAGGCGTGAGCCACCGCACCTGGCCTACCTGTGACTTTTTTTTAGTTCAGAAAATTCTCAGACATTTTCTTTTTGACATTGTCTGACTTCCTTTCTGTTTATCTTCTCAATTTGGGAGACACACTAGCCTGTCTCATTATCTCTTTCAAAGCCCTTAATCTCTCTTTCATCTCCCTACCATCTCTTCGACCATTTGTGCTATACTCTGGATACTATCTTTAGATGTAAAATCGGTTCACTAATTCTCTATCAAGTAGAATCTAATCTGCTATTTATCCAACCACCAAGTTATCCATTTCAATTTTTATTTTTTATTTCTAGTAATTATGTTTCTAGAAATAAACCTTATCTGATCGAATAGTTCTTGTTGCTGATGGCTTCTCACTCTTGAAAATTGTAGTTTTTAAAAAAATACTTGCTACATGGTTATTTATATTCTCTACCTAATATTTCCAATATATAGAGTATTTAGAGGTCTAAATCTGCTGTTTGTTGCTTCTGCCTTCTTTCACACACAGTAGTACTTTTCCTTGTGTTGGGGGTTGGGGGTGGGGTTCATATTTAGTTAATCCTAATTCATGGAGTTGGAGGTGACACATCTGGAAATGCTTTCCAACAGGCAGCATTTGCATGCTTTGGGCTCTATTGCCTAATCTAATGTGAGGAGAATAATGACAATTTTTTCCACTTAAAATAATCTAATTGGCCGGGTGTGGTGGGTCACGCCTGTAATCCCAGCACTTTGGGAGGCCAAGGAGGGAGGATCACGAGGTCAGGAGATGGAGACCATCCTGGCTAACACGGTGAAACCCTTTGTCTACTAAAAATCCAAAAAAAAAAATTTATCCGGGCATGGTGGCAGGTGCCAGTAGTCCCAGTTACTCTGGAGTCTGAGGCAGGAGAATGGCGTGAACCCAGGAGGTGGAGCTTGCAGTGAGCAGAGATTGCGCCACTGCACTCCAGCCTGGGCAACAGAGCAAGACTCCTCCGTCTCAAAACAAAGAATCTAAATAGTTTGTTTTAAAGAACTTTAAAAAGACATACATGACCTGAATGAAAATCTGAACAACATGTAAAAATATGTAAGTATAAGCGATTATTTAAAATTAATATTTTAGAAGAATGATACAGCATCATGTACTCTTTCCAAATTAGTTCACCAGATTATCCAGTTATTTTATATGAGAAACTCAAATTAATTAATCTAACATCAGTATGATGTGTCTAGGTATGGTTTTCTTTGTATTTATTCTATTTCAGTTGTGAAGCTCTCCTTGAACTTGTGGATTCTTGTTTTAATTTA
>NW_012117488.1:12841810-12846354 GCF_000951035.1 Colobus angolensis palliatus | reverse complement strand
TGTGATCCACCCGCCTTGGCCTCCCAAAGTGCTGGGATTACAGGCATGAGCCACCGCACCCAGCCTCTTTCCTCTTTCTTTTACAATGTATTCATTGTCTACTCTGTGCTAGTATCTTACACTTATTATGATATTATTTAGTAAAACCCCTCTGAAATTAAAATTACAAAAGAGGAAGATAAATATGAAGACTACAAGCAACTCATCGAAATTTGCTTGTGTTCAAATAGGATACCTGAGATTAAAAACCAGAACATTATTATTTTCTTTTTTATATTAATTCTCTCTAGTCTTTTTTCTTTTTCATTTTGTCTCCTTTGTCAGTGTTTCAGTCCCTCCTTCCCTTTCCCTTCCTTTTTTTCCCCCTTTCTTTATAACATTTAAGGAAAAGATATGGTCTGAAAACATTTTCAGCCTAGACTCTGACTAGCCAGAATAGTGCATAGGGTGGCCCCATGATGACCCTTGGGCAGTCTGATGAATCAGGAAAAGCGAAGTCAGATGTGCTACACAGTTCAATGTCTGGTCCATCATCTCACCCTTCTCCAGTAAGAGCCGTTTCACATGTCCCTCCTTTCTCTTATATCGTATTCTCCCAATTTACCATGTATTTGTCCACTTTTTGCCATCCTGTCTTCCCCTACTTTAGTTTAGCTGTCATTATCATTTGTCTGGAACTGCATCAGCCTCCTAAATGTGTCCCCAGTTGCACTTTTGCCCAACCCCAATCCATTCTCCCAACTGCAGTCAAATTAATCTTTCTAAAAGGCAAAATTTGGATGATGTCACCTGTGTACCAATTCAGTGGCTTTACATATCCCTCAGGATAATGCTTACCAGGGGCCTGAAGGCACATCAGGGCCTACCCCATCTCTCTTGTTACCCTTTTCTGCACATTTTCAATAGTGCCCTGTCATCTTCCTAATTGTATTTTGTATTTTTACATACTGTTCTCTCTCTAGAACTGGAAGGATTTACCTCTTCCTGTTCTATCTTGGGTAATGCCTTCTATTTTTCATATCAGCCTAGGCAAGACCTCTTCCAAGAAGGTTTTTCTAATAACTAAAGGCAAGATTGGGTAACCTTTCTACAGGCTGGCCTAGATCTCTGTGCAGTCCATATCACCAGCTCATTGAGTGTTGTCTTCTTCTTTCCCATTTACTTCACTTGTATCTCATTCACCATTATACCTCACAATTAGCATGACATGTAGAGGACCTTCATTGATTATTTATTTGGTAAATGACTGTTAAATGAGTGGTATGAAAATAAACGTTCAGCAAAATACTCATAATATGACCTAATTATATGCAAAAAAAATCTTAACAAGGACATACATGAACACATACATAAATACAAGATAATTGGAAGACTATATATCACACTAGTTATTATAGTTATACTAAAAATATAAGTCAACTGTACCATTCAATCAATCAAATGAAAGAGATAAATCCTGCTCCCAATCACATCAGTATCTATTCTGTATTCTAAATTTTATATTACCTGGAATTTCAGATGCTTTTGCATATCAATTTCTGAAGTGGCATTTTACTACTGGGATTTGAGCCTTAATTTGATTTCATAATTTACTTTCTACAATTACATATTAGATTACCATCATGTTCTTAGCCCTTGACTAGGTGCCGTGGTAAAAAGAAATGATTTTACAACTGTTTTTGAATTGCTTACAAACTTCTGGAGAGAAATAGTATTAATAGATAGATAAAAATTAGAGTTTTTCTACCAGGAGCTGCATGCAATTTTATGTAAAATATTAAGAAGTTGGACTTTATATATTTTTATGCCTTTCCCATTCTGCTTCTGACCCTGCAACAGTCTCTTCCGATGTAATGTAGATATTTTGGGGCATATAATCCCAAAGCTAAAAAGAGCCTGAAAGGACTTTAGGGAGGTAACAAACCATTGTTTGCCTGAAGGTCTCCTTCAACATTATCACTAAGTAGCTACATTTTCCAGAGTTGAACACTTTCAGTAACAGGAAGTTAGTGCTTCTCAAGAGTTTCCCACTTTGTGCCTCTCCTGTGTTTTCCAATCACACTGTCAAGAATAAGTGCCATTCTTCTTTCCTTATTAACCAGTGACTGTCTGAAGATTGCTATTTTGCTACCTCTGAATCTTTGCTTTTTACTGCAATTTAAAAATCCCTGATCTAGACAGGGATTAGTCCATTTGTAGGGTTGGCTTTTTGGAATCATATACAAGTGTATATATCTCCACAATAATTTTATTCTTCTGAGATTTTTGCCTGTTCTCACTCACAAAAATATTGTATTGGTTTCTAGTGATCATATATAATTGTGTGTGTGTGTGTGTGTGCGCACATGGGTGTATGAATATTTGTAGTGAATTTGTGGTAAATGCATTTTGGAAAATTACATTTTTACTCTATTAATTTGATGACAAAGTAATGCAATCCTGTTTATGTTACAATGTGCTACTTGATTTGAAGTTTGAAAAAAGAGGCAATTGGGAAAAATTACTCAACAAACTTACCGTGAAAATTGACTTTATTTTTCCTATTACTGTGCTTCAGAAATGCTTCTCTTCCTAAGATCCAGTAAAAGTTCAGAAACTGGGAGATAATTATGTCCTTGGTAGGGACAGAGTGACACCGTGTGGAATAAAACAGAACAGAGCTACCCCATGAGGTAACATACGCTCTTCCCAGAAGACTGCAACCCAAAACAACTGAAAACAAACCAGCTCTTCAAGTAGTTCACCTAGTTTTTTTTCCTAAATTTGTCTTAAGTCACTTATTGAAAATGTGAACCAGCAGCAAAGAGAAAAAGCTCACCAAGAGGGCACATGCAATTAGAGTGGAATTCGTAAGATTTTTTAAGAAGTATTTTATACTCTGCATTAAAAATAAGCTTATTTATTTGCTGTATATCTTATCTTTTAGAAAGATGCTTGTTCATTCAAAGGGGCTTACCAAATATTAATCGAGTAAAAGATGGTTTGCTATTTATTTGTTTATTCATTATTTAAACCATTTCCAAAAAAGAGGTTTCCCTCCTTCCTTCCCTTCCTTTCTTCCTCCCTCCCTCCCTCCCTGCCTTCTTTCTTTCCCTTATGAGGCTCTAAAAAAAAATTACAACTCAATGACAATTCAAATGTCTTTAACTCAATTTCTTTAAAGAAGAGTACCTGGAACGAGATAACATGATGAGCCACTGCCGTCAACAGCAAAGCTAACAGATACATACCAATAAGGTTTGCACAGTCATTTAATATATTTTGTCATAGTATGAGTGGTTGGAGGAACAAGAGATGTTTGACACAGAAAAGCGTCAATACGTGTTAGGCATGTTATGTTTTTATTAACGTCTTCAGGCCTTTCATAAAAAAGAGGGTCGATTTATTCCGTGATTAACAGGTAGTATTTATGGGGTTGAAACATTTTAGCAAATTACAAGAAGTAAATTTTACACATGAAGAAGACTTGTGTGAAATGTAAATGGTGTGCCCCGTCCAATGCCAACTCTAATTAATTGCTAATAGCTACCTTGAGTACTATGCCTCTAAGGATCTGAGGTCATGTTCTGGCTCAGTGGGTAGTTCTATATTTGAATAGCAAGGCTGGCCTTGTGCACAAAGGTGAAGGAATTGGGGCGTATATATTGGGTGTCACCCTTTCTGGCCTAGAGAATACTTGATAGAAATGGGCTTCAGTGGAAAAACTAAGGGACAGAATAGCTTCAGTTTTAGCTTGGCCACGCACGTTGTATAAATTTTCCAAGCCTATTGTCTTCATCTCTAAGCATAGTGCAAAAATCTTTATATGGTTGTTGTGGACGTTTAAGATGTAAAATAATATGTTAAAAGCAACTAATGCTTATAAATGCTTATAAATGATCTTGTGATATGTACTAATAAATGATAACTATCATTATTCCCTTGTTCTTTTTTTTTTTGCTAATTGGGATCATACCTTTAACGTAACGTTTTCTAAAAGTAAATTTCTACTTTCTCTTTGAATTACAGTGATTTTCTTCTATGCTTATGGTTATTAGGCATAGGTAAACATTTTGCAATAAATAAAGATGAAGAGATCTAAGAAGGAAAAAATGGAACCACAACATTATAGTATTAGAGAAGCCATCAGAAAAAAGTTTTAAGAGAATGGTCAATATTATAAAATGCTGCAGAGGAACATGAAGGAAAAAGACTAAAATCATAATGATGTGGACTTGATCATTGGAAATACCTGATAATCCCAGAGAATGAAATTGCTATAGTGAAATATATAGGAGGTAAAATGTGATTCACTGACGACATAATGAGTAAGGAGAACATGATATGACAAAATATTATTAAACGACTTTTTCCTAGGTTTTCTATCAGAAGATTTTCTGTTGCACAGACACGAAGAAGATATTTGGAGAATAAAGCATAAAATATATTATTAATTATTTCAGTTATCACACAAAGCTCAGATCAATTCCCCTAATTTTTTGATAAATGGTAAATGCAAAATGACCTATACCTGTATGTCTTTTCTGATCTGAAATTGGAAAACA
>NW_012117488.1:12836578-12839710 GCF_000951035.1 Colobus angolensis palliatus | reverse complement strand
GAGACTGTCATTAATATGTAATGAATATAATTATTTAAGCCAATACATTTGAAGTATTTAAATTTAACCATATGGTCTTTTAGCAGATAAAGAAAACAAATTTGACTTGTGCTCGACATATCAGGAAATTGGAGCCAGGCTAACCGTGGGGCTCCAGGGCTCCAGGTATGCAGTCACTGGAGGAGACAGGAGAGGTTTGGGAAGCTCCTGGAAGCTGCAGGAGAGCAGGATAGCAGGATTGTGGGTGTTGCTCACTCTTTCTGCACCAGGGGGCATTTTCTGATAATGTTTATCACTTCTCTTCTGCCTGGGGTCTCTGAAACATCTTCTCACATTGTGGCCCCAGCTTTGCTCCCACCAGGCAGCACCTATGGTAGGTTTCCCTTTGGCTAGATAGCAATGGCTTCTGGCTCTAGTCATGCTGTTTGCTGTCTGAGTCCTTGCAGCACTCATCTCTGGACTGCTTCACAACTGAAAGATTGACTCCCCACTTTTCTACCACCTATAGAGGCAGGTCCCTGAATTAAATTATTGCTGTTGAATGAAATACCTAGTGTGGTTTCAATTTTCTTTCTCACTCTGTTGCCCAGGCTGGAGTGCAGTGGCACGATCTCGGCTTACTGCAACCTCTGCCTCCCAGGTTCAAGCGATTCTTCTGCCTCAGCCTCCTGGGTAGCTGGGACTACAGGTGCGTGCCACCACTCCTGGCTAATTTTTTATATTTTTAGTAGAGACGGGGTTTCACCCTGTTAGCCAGGATGGTCTCCATCTCCTGACCTCATGATCCGCCCACCCCGGTCTCCCAAAATGCTGGGATTGCAGGCATGAGTCACTGCTCCTGGCCGGTTTCACAATTTTCTTTAATGGATCCTAATGGATACTAAAGCACTTTCCCAGGTGTTCCGTTTATGTAACGCAGTAATTAAAAGGGCTGTGATCGAAGAACTATTTAAGTGCACTATACTTAGAATGTCCTGTGGATAACCTGTGAAGTTGTCTATTTGTTCTGCTTAGAATGGTATTACGTCTACAGGGAGTCAATCAGCTGCAGAAAGTGAATGGATCCTGATCCCTTGGAAAGTGTGAGTTGCTGTGAAGGGAAACTTTCCGTTCTTCCTGTCTTAGTCTCAGAGATAGGAAATAAGAATTGCAACATTAATCTGGACATTTCTTGGGTTCTATATTCCTACACAACTATAATGAGACACCTATTTGGCCAGCATGTAAGTTGAGCCTGACTGTAGTGATTAATTTCTGCCTCTGTGTGTTTTAGAGACTTTTGTAGAAAAAATTAGTAGATGTAAATGAAAGTGCATGGAAATCATTTGAAATGAGTTGCCTTTAAGTAGTTGTAAAATTAGACTATATAGCTTAGGAGTCTATCAATTTAAAACTACCTAGACACAGTGCTCAAAGTAGGAGCTTGCATTTATTTACAGGTAATAGTGGTGGAAGCAAGATTTGTTAAGTTAAAGTTGCTAAATGGTTACTTCAAGAAGTAGATGAAGTCTACATATCAGATCTGTATAAGCTTTACATTCAAGAGGGTAATCTTAAAATAATTTATCTCTATAGATCAAAAATCACGAAAGCATGTATTTTAAACACTCAAAGTTAATGAATGGTTATTAAATACTACAATTCACTTCTGATACTTCTAGCCTGTCCTCTTTCTTATTTTGTCCTTGGTTGGGGGATAGGCTGAGGAAGAGGTGTGGGGAACCAAATGTGGAAAAATTTATGAAGAAGAGTTTGGTAAATTTAACTTTTGTATAAGTGGGCACATGGAACCTTTTGTTTTTGCCACTTAAGTCATGGAATTTATTCATAAAAAGTAGGTTCTCTCCGTTGGGCGTGTTGTCTCACACCTGTAATCCCAGCATTTTGGGAGGCTGAGGTGGGCAGATCACTTGATGTCAAGAGTTTGAGACCAGCCTGGCCGACATGGTGAAACCCCATCTCTACTAAAAATACAAAAATTAGCTGGGGTTGGTGTGGTACACACCTGTAATTCCAGCTACTTGGGAGGCTAAGGCATAAGAATCACTTGAACCCGGGAGGCAGAATCTGCAGTGAGTGGAGATCATGGCACTGCACTCCAGCCTGGAAGACAGAGCAAAACTCCATCTAAAAAAATATATGTATATGTATGTATATATAATTTTATGTATGTAAAATTTATATGTATATATAAAATGAGTTCATAATTCTGAAAACCAGTGTGAAATGGAGTATATTGAAAAGGTTTTGTTCCCACATCACCTGAGCTTTCCATTCTTGACTGTAGTGACCCAGGAATTTCAGTGAAGACATACAAATAGCCTGAAATCTGAGAAAAGTTAATCCTGAATTTAAGCTTAGCCCAAAGAAATTCTATATACTATAGAGGGACAGATGAAGTAAGTGAATGTTTGCAATTTCTGTTAACAAACGTACATTTGAATTATGTCAGCCTGTTAGTTATTCTGTCTTAAATTTGAGTGTTTTGAATTTTTTCAAAAATAATATAATCCCAAATAGTAGTTAATAAAGAAAGTCTGAGTTATGGAAATTGGTTTTAGGGGAAAATTTCTTTTATTTCAAGCCATCTCCAACTGCCAGAAAAAATAATACTCAGATTTATGTGTTTCTAACTGAATGGTCTCTTTCTGCAATGCCAGTGAGTAATTATTTTTTTAAATAAATGGAAAGCTCAAGGAAAACTGAACAGTGATTTACAGCATTTGCATATGCATTTACTATAATTGTAAGAGCAGGGATTTAATATCCGTAGTGAAGTGATACAGAATTTGGCATGAACAATTAATATCTACTAAAATTTCTAGGTATCTGACAATACAGAGAACATCAAGGTGAAAACTTTGTTCTTCAAACCATTGTTGAGATATACGAAGAATCAGCCCAGTTTTCTTAAAGGGTATCCCACTAACAAACTTAACAGTATTGGTACGTTGTCTTCCTTAACAGATACAATTCAAGAAATCTGGGAGTTAGATCCAAATGGCTAAGTATCCCCAAACCTAAAAGTTGTTACCCACCATTCTTAAGCCTGAATAAATTTCATAAAACTTATAAAATTGGTACCTACTCAGTAACATCACACTTTACCCTCCAATAGATTTAAAACTTGAG
>NW_012117488.1:12834136-12835927 GCF_000951035.1 Colobus angolensis palliatus | reverse complement strand
TTTACTTATTTATTTAGTCTTGAGACAGGGTTTTACTCTGTCAGGCAGGCTGGAGTATAGTGGCACGATCTCGCCTCACTGCAGCCTCCACCTCTGCAGCTCAAACGATCCTCCTGCCTTAGCTTCCGGAGTAGCTGAGACTATAGGCATGTGCCACACCTCCCGGCTAATTTTTGTATTTTTAGTAGAGATGGGGTTTCTCTATGATGTCCAGGCTGATCTCAAACTCCTGAGCTGAACTGATCCACCCACGTTGGCCTCCCAAAGTGCTAGGATTTGAGAAATGAGTCACCGTGCCTGACCTATTTTTCTTTTTATTATTATTATTTTTTTAGACGGATTCAAGCTCTGTCGACCAGGCTGGAGTGCAGTCGGCTCACTACAAACCCAGCCTCCCGGGTTCAAGCAATTCTCCTGCCTCAGCACCCCGAGTAGCTGGGACTACAGGCGCATACGGCCACGCCCGGCCAATTTGTTTTTGTATTTTAGTAGAGACGGAGTATCACCGTGTTGCCCAGGCTAGTAGCGAACTCCTGAGCTCAGACAATCCGCCCACCTCGGCTTCCCAAGCGTGAGCCACTGCACCTGGCCTATTTTGTTTATCTTTTAAAAACAGGATAAAGTCTGTGGAAAGATAATAGATTATTCCTTATCTGATGATTATCTGATATCAAGCATTTCTCCTTAGAAAAGAGGATACTTTCCACACTTGGTTCAATTACATTTTCTCTGTTCCCAGCACAGAAAGTGAATTGAGCTTTCTTGTTCAATAATGTCTTCCTTAAACGCAGCTATTGTTATTTGCTGAATCAGTAAAACGATTTTTGAATTGCTATTTTAACAATGTCAATAAGTTAGCGAGAGAAGGAATTCTCATCTCTCAATATGAAACATTCACTTAAAATCTCATCAATTTAAAGTTAACTTATAACAGGACGTTCTGCAATAATATTATATATACTATATTCTTACTTCCTGATAGGATTTGGGTTCAGGCATATGCATATGTCAAACTCAGCAAATGAGATTCATGTATTTCATTGTATGTAAATTTAAGCTAAAAAATGAACTGCAAACAATTATATAATATATATACATATATTTTTAAGACAGAGTCTAGCTCTGTTGCCAGGCTGGAGCGCGGAGGCGCGACCTAGGCTCACTGCAACCTCCGCCTCCTGGGTTCAAGCGATTTTCCTGCCTCAGTCTTCGAGTAGCTGGGACTACAGACGCGCCACCACGCCCAGCTAATTTTTGTATTTTTAGTAGAGAAGGGAGTTTTACCATGTTGGCCAAGATGGTCTCGATCTCTTGACTGCATGATCCACCCACCTCGGCCCCCCAAAGTGCTGGGATTACAGGCATGAGCCACTGCGCCAGGCCTAGAATACTTCTTAATGATATATATGTTAAATATTTAGGGGAATATGTGCTAATGTTTGCAGATTATTTGTATCAGAAATGAATAAAAGAAGATGGATCAATTGATGGATAGAAAATGGGATGCTAAAGCAAGTACAGTTCAACGGTATTGGTAGAATTTAGGAAGTAAATATTGCAAATTCATTGAAAAATTGTTTACTTTTTTATGTTTAAAATTTTTTACAGTTATATTTAAATATTTAAATTACAATTAAAGAAAAATTGGGCCGGGCGTGGTGGCTCACGCCTGTAATCCCAGCACTTAGGGAGGCTGAGGCAGGAGGATCATGAGGTCAGGAGATTGAGACCATCACTAAGGTGGTGAAACCCCGACTCTACTAAAAATACAAAAAATTAGGCCGGGTGTGG
>NW_012117488.1:12819287-12832858 GCF_000951035.1 Colobus angolensis palliatus | reverse complement strand
AATTCAATCATTTTGTGGTTTTTACTCCTTTTTTCATATTTATTAACACTTTATATTTCTGAACATTAACATTTTATGTTCCACCTCAGTATACATCTCAATAGCTCTGGATAAACTTCCAGATTAGGCCGAGTGCAGTGGCTCACGTCTGTAGTCCCAGCACTTTGGGAGGCCATGGCAGGTGAATCACCTGAGATCGGGAGCTCGAGACCAGCCTGACCAACATTGGGAAACCCCGTCTCTACTAAAAATGCAAAATTAGCCAGGCGTGGTGGCACATGCCTGGAATCCCAGCTACTCGGGAAGGGTGAGCCAGGAGATTGCTTGAACCTGGGAGGCAGAGGTTGCCGTGAGCCGAGATGGCACCATTGCACTCCAGCCTGGGCAACAAGAGCGAAACTCCGTCTCAGAGAAAAAAAAAAAAAGCCAAGCACGGTGGCTCATGCCTATAATCCCAGCACCTTGGGAGGCCGAGGCGGGTGGATGGCCTGAGGTCAGCAGTTTGTGACCAGCCTGGCCAACATGGTGAAACCCTGCGTCTACTAAAAAAAAAAAATACAAAAATTAGCCGGGCGTGGTGATGTGTGCCTGTAGTCCCAGCTACTCGGGAGGCTGAGGCAGGAGAATCGCTTGAACCCGAGGGGCGGAGGTTGCAGTGAGCCAAGGTCTCGCCATTGCACTCCGGCCTGGGCAACAAGAGCTAGTTTTCATCTCAAAAAAAAAAAACTTCCAGATTAAAATGCTTTTGTTTTTAATACCACATATTCTCACTCAAATCTGGGAGCTAAAAGAAAAAAGTGAACTCATGAAGAGTAGAATAATGGTTATCAGAGACTGGGAAGGGTAGCAGACAGGAGGGGACAAAGTGAGAATGATTATTGGGTTCAAAAATACAGTTACATGGAATCAATTAGATCGGGTATTAAGTAGCACAATAGGGTGACTACAGTAAACAAGTCATTGTATATTTTATTTAATTAATTAATTTATTTATTTATTCGTTGATTTTGAGATGGAGTCTTGCTCTGTCTCTCAGGCTGGAGTGCAGTGACACCATCTCACTGCAACCTCCGCCTCCTGGGTTCAACCATTCCCCTGCCTCAGCCTCCTGAGTAGCTGGGACCACAGATGTGCACCACTACACAGGCTAATTTTTGTATTTTTAGTAGAGACAGAGTCTCACTATGTTGGCCAGGCTGGTCTCAAACTCCTTATGTCAAGTGGTCCACCTGCCTCAGTCTCCCAAAGTGCTGGGATTACAGGTGTGAGCTACCGCACCCGGCCAATTGTATATTTTAAAACAATGAAAATAATATAATTGGAATGTTCCTAACACAAAGAAATGATAAATACATAAAGGAATGGGTATTCCAATTACCCTGATTACTGCATTCCACATTATATGCCTGTATCAAAACATTGCATGTACCCCATAAATATATACAATTATTATGTACACACATATATACTTTTTTTTTTTTAATTTAAAACCCCTTGGAAAGACTAGCGTGATACCTTGTCTATATGATTCCCTTACAAACTTCCTGTCTTTGTGGTAAGTAAAGAATGTCACTTTCTGGCATGCCCAGGAACGTGAAGATATTTGGGGATTGGCCAGGCATGGTGGCTCACACCTGTAATCCCAGCACTTTGGGAGGCCGATGCGGGTGGATCACCTGAGACCAGGAATTCGAGACCGACCTGGCCAACATGGTGAAACCCCGTCTCTACTAAAGATATAAAAACTAGCCGGGCGTTGTGGTGGGTGCCTGTAATCCTAGCTACTCAGTAGACTGAGGCAGGAAAATTGCTTGCACCCAGGAGATGGAGTTTGCAGTGAGCCGACATGGTGTCACTGCACTGCAGCCTCAGTGACAGAGTGAGACTCTGTCTCCGAATAAAAAAGAAAGAAAAAAGGAAAAGAAGAAGATATTTTGAGATCTAGAGTAAATTCACCTAATTTGTACAGACATTGCAGGCACAATCTGATGGCAGGTCCTTGGCTTAGCTTCCTGGACTAGAAGTTTTTAAAGGTCTAATCTGAACTTCCTTATCAAAGTTCCAGCAAAGCCAACTTGAAAGAAGCCTATACAGCCAATCACTATTCTTGCTGTACTTTATGCAAATAATCAGGCCAAGTATAATAAGACTAAAGCTTATTTCACAAATAAATTGATCTTACTGTGAAGTTTTTTTTGTAGAAAAGGGGGCTGGGAGAGAGAAAAAATTGCTCAGAAGACAACTATAGCACACCTGTTACCAGGTTCTAGTCCAGACCATTGTTTTGAGCTTTTATACTTTTCCTACAATTTGAACTGAATCCTGAATTACTTCTTGGAAACAAAAAAGTCTCTAAGGAAAAAAAGGGGGTTTAATCTTCATGATGTTCTCAAATGGAATAAGTTTTTTTTTTTTTTTTCATTCTGGTATGTGAACTCTTTTTGATTGTAATCGTTGTGCACATTATGTTTCTACTATTCAATTTTTTTTTTTTTTTTTTGAGTCAGAGTTTCACTCTTGTCACCCAGGCTAGAGTCCAAGGGTGTGATCTCGGTTCACCGCAGCCTCTGCCTCCCAGGTTTAAGCAATTCTGCTTCAGCCACCCGAGTAGCTGGGATTACAGGCATGTGCCACCATGCCTGGCTAATTTTATATTTTTAGTAGAGATGGGGTTTCTGCATGTTGGTCAGGCTGGTCTTGAACTCCCAACCTCAGGTTATCTGCCCGCCTCGGCCTCCCAAAGTGCTGGGATTACAGGAGGGAGCCACTGAGCCTGGCCTCTACTATTAAAATTATTAAGGTTTTGTACCTCTCAATGTTTTACATCTTCTGATAAAATCAAAATCGTGGTATTCAGAAGACTAGAGATGATTCAACCAAACCTGTGAATCTCCCTCATTTGGAATCCTGCTGGGCCCAGATCTGTTCTCCATTGCCAGTGCACTGCTGCTGAAGCTATCCAATATCAAGCACCCTCCCTCTAGACCTAGGGACTACCATAGAAGAGATGGATGTGTGAGATTGTATGGCCCAGTTTCAAGGGGTGCGAGTAGAAAAGCAGCCTGTTGCATGGCAAGACCGATGCCATTTGAAGTGAAACCACCATGATGAACAATGTTACACTCTTGCATGGTGCAACGTCATATGTGGCAAGGACTTGAAACAATTCCTATAGCATATTCCGCCTCTCATAAAGATGCTTATGACCAGTAGTCACAAGTCTTACAGGAACATCTGAGGCGTGACCAGACGCACATGTCGGTACCCTAACAGCTTGCTATCTAAAGGGTACTTTCTAGAGGGTGGGTGCAGGGATCCACCATCTCTCAGCCACCAGGTATATCACTTCTTTTCACAAGTTCCTATTAAATACTTCTTTTGTGAGAAAAATAAGTGTTTTTCTCTTTGGTAATAGATGCTTATTAAGGATCTTCTACCAGTTCTAAATTGTGTAGGAAACAAAATGTTATGCAGAAATAATTTTTCTTCCCTAAGATTTTACCCAGAACGATAAGCCCAAGTAAAGACAAAAACTAGAGAGAAAATAGGAAAGCAATGAGTTTGATGGTCCTGTTCACTCAATAGATATGAAATTAACAATTTTGAGTAGCCAGTCCTGCATGAAGCGCTTTGCATGGAAATACAAAAAGAAAGAAAATATCATTTCTATATTTGAAGAAGCAATAAGCGTGTTGTGCAAATTGAATAAACAAGTGTCTGCATGATACCTGGGTTGAGATACACACTTGGAAGTAATCAGCAAGCAGGTAGAATTTGCAGGTTTTCTGGTAAGAATTTGCAGAATGGTGAAAACTGAAACCTGGGAATAAACACGAGCCACTAATGGAGCAGAGAGGAGTGAAGAGGAAGTGAGGAGAAGGACCTTAAGAGTGCTGTTAAGTATGTGTAAGATTGATGATGACTGCACTGATTAAGCACTTACTATATGCCTGAAACAATCTCATGAGGAAGGCACTATTATTCCATCCATTTTACAGACAACACAACTGAGGCTTATGCAGTTTAAGTCATTTTTTCAAGGTCACAAGGATTGTGGTTAGTATGTGGTTGAATGAGGACTTAGAGATGCCTACCCTAATTTCAGAATCCAAACTCAGATGGTAGCCAACAGTGCTGGGTGCTATAATGACATCTCATTGGGATGGGCTGAAAAGTGACCATAGGGCTAGACTAGAAGAGTTGGCACAGTTTCTGAAAGCAAGAAGGAGAAGAACACAAATGACAGTAGTTTGAAGATACAGGACATGGGATAAAGAGAGGATTCCATTATCGTAACAGGCCTAATGAACCACAGCAAAGCCCTAATTCATGAATTACCACACAGTGAAGAGAACGTCACTACCTGTTATTTAAATATCCTCTAAGAATGCTGAAAAATGGTAAATGAAGAATGAAACTTCTGAGGCTCAATGGGACAAATTCTCCAAGCCATACTTTCTTCAATGAAATTGATTAATTTTCCTTAAGAAATGACATCATTGTCATGAGGTAATCTGTGATTGGTTAGTCTAGGATAATCTAGTGCGTGACAAGGGTCATTTCTCAGTGGAAATCCTATGTTTCCATCTATACATTGTTCCATTTGATCAGTACACTCTTTCGAAGTTCCCCCTTTCCTGCATCTCCTGTCTTCTACTAGATTTTTATGCCAACTGGTATGACCATGTTTGAAGATTCCCTAATAATTAGACCAAGTGTGGCAACTCATGTACTTTTTTATCTCAAAAAGAATATATGAAGAATATATCTTCTAATGAATATGTAGAAGAACTGTGAAAAATAAAAGCATACAAAATATACTATTACCATTTTATAGCATTTATTTTGATACTTGAGTCACATCTAAGGCTAATCATAAAATGTCTGCTAAATAGAGCAGAAGGCATAAGAAAATCTAGTTGAAAAGGAAACATGGTAAAAATACTAGTTAGATCCATAGAAAGTGGATGTATTTTCCTAGTACACTGACATGATCTCTCTCATATCTGACTAAATTTGTGTATACACATGTGAAATTTCTCACTACCTCTTAATACCTTCTAAATAAGAAAACTAGCTGTGTTTGGCTTTTTCCTCCTATCTACCAACTTCCTCATCAAAAGTAGTGATAAAGCTTTTCAGTTTAAAACAGATTTTTAATTTAAAATCCACCTGAAATTTGTCCGAAGATTATTGAGTGCTTTAAAATCTTAGTAAAAATTGAAATCTGAATTAAGAAAGGTTAATTGATAAAAAATTTGTGGTTCAGATTCGTGTTTATGAATCCACCTAAATTTCTTAAAAATACCTTTTTAGTGTTTAGCTGTGCAGGTCCTGCTCTTGTCTTTGTCTGTGTGGGTTCTCTGTTTGCTTGTTTTCATTTTTGTTTTTAAGATTTAAGTTTTAATAACTTTTTTTATGTTCTGAAAATCCTGTGGAAAAAAAACCTATTGAAAAAGATTACAGATGTACAAAAATCTCCCTTGATATTTGATTGAAAGCACTTTCTGCATACATACAAGATATATAGTCTTTATTTATTTATTATTTATTTATTTATTTTTGAGATGGAGTCTCACTCTGTTGCCTAGGCTGGAGTGCAGTGGTGCGATCTGGGCTCACTGCAACCTCTGCCTCCTGGGTTCAAGCAATTCTCTTGCCTCAGCTTTCTGAGTAGCTAGGATTACAGGCAAGCACCACTACACCCAGTTAATTGTTTTTGTATTTTTAGCAGAGATGGGATTTTACCATGTTCGTCAGGCTGGTCTCAAACTCCATACCTCATATGATCCACCCACCTCAGCCTCCCAAAGTGCTGGGATTACAAGAGTGAGCCACCATGCCTGGCCCTAGTCTTCTTTTAAAATAGCATATAGAAAGACATCATATATGGTGGGATAAAGACACATGCTTCCATCAAGTTCAGCATCTGGAAAAGGTAAGGGAGGGGGTCATCACAACAGTTTCCGTTTTTGATACTTGACATTAGTGACATCTGACATGTTATCTGTATTTTTTTTTAAAGAACTATATGCCTTATGAAATAGAATATTTAATACTGAATTCGAATGAACTTTGTCAAATAACCTTCATTTGAATTTTCTACAAACATATCTGAAATAAATCTCAAAGAAAATTAATCTGTCATTTTTTCAAATATTAAGTATGAGAAAGTTATAATGAAAAATCAAAAGAAATAAATGAACCTAAGTTGTTATTTTTATTTTTTGTTTTAAAGCTAAATGTGCTTTATTGAATCCTAACAAAGAGTAGCATCTGTTTTGCAAAGGGTGTAATGAGAGTAGTCCTTTACTTGGATGGAATGAGGCATGATAACTTCTAGGTGAATAGACTTCTGTGCATTTGTTGGGAGGTGAGCCATTGATGGCAAATTTGGTGACAGTTCACAGCTTTTTAAGTCACTTACTATAGGATCTTCCATACACTTTACATGTGAAAAACTGTTGTTTCCGTTTTGGTCATTAGAAACACTTTCAGCTGGCTCCTGTGTGCCTTTGTCATATGCTCATTATTGCAGGTTTTTTTGTTGTTGTTATTTGTTTATTTGCCAGCGTTCTTCACCTTCTGGCACTACTATATGCTCCAGGCTCAACTTTTCTATTTTCTGTACCAGTCCTAGAATCAGCCATTGTTTTAGTCAGTTGAGGCTTCTGTAACAATTACGTCATTGACTAGGTGGCCTAAACAAATATTCATTTCTCACAATTTTGGAGGCTGAGAAGTCCAAAATCAAGGTGCCAGCAGATCTGGTGTATTTGTATTATCACATGGTGGGAAACAGAGAGAGAGAAAGCCCTCTCATGTCTCTTCTTATACGAGCACTGATCTTATAAATGAGTTCTTCACTTTCATGACATGGCTGCCTCTCAAAGATTCCACATTCTAATGCCATGCCATTGGAGATTAGGCTTCAACATATCAGTTTTGGGGATAAACAAGCATTCAGTTCATTGCAGCCATTTATCCAAAGATCACTGAATCGTTTTATTGGAGAATTGTGTTAGAAACCAAGATCTGGGTACTAGGTATACTCATTTCTACCTGGATGTTGTTGCTTCTAGCCCTTCTCAGCCGACAAAGAAAATAACTACATATGTGAATACAAAGTCATTTGTATGTATGTAATTACATATATTTTTATACTCAATCATCTACATCTGTATTAAGCTAAACATGATTTCATGCTGATATTTCCAATTCTTTTCTATTACACATGGATCATTCTAGCCTTCTCCTCTTGTGTTTCTGTAATCTCTTACTCCAACAGTGAAAAACCTGGCTTCAGCCTTCATCCAATCATCGATTCAATTGTTCGATTCTAGTGTACACGCATAGCAGTATCAGAATTGTTAGCCTGTACTCCTGTAAGAAACACCTTTATCAACTAGAATACAGTGTTACCTACTATTCCATTTGCCTTGAGTTTTACAAACCTCACTCATTTCTTAAATTACTTTGTGAGCAACTTTTTCCCACTGTTGTCAGTGAGGTTGCTTCATATGTTTTTAATACAGTTAGATGTTTTGTTACATTCTAACTTTCTTCATGAGCTGCTAAATAATTCTCAAAATTTGCATTCATTAAGGTTTATTATCAGTGTCGGTACATTTTGACAAATGTGTAATGACATGTATTCAAAAATAAGGTACCATATAGAATAGTTTATCCACCTAAAAACCTCCTGTGCTCCCTCCGTAGCTTAAAATATTTTATAACTCATTCTCTTCCTTAAAAAAGAGGACATAATATTAACCTATATTTTGATGTATACGGACTTCCCTTGGTTTACTTTTACCTTTCCAGACACATCTTCAGAGTCATATTCAGACTCAACAATTGTGCATCAAATGCAAATCAAACTGTTTGCATTTTTTTGAATATATCATCTTCCAAATTAATCAACACTAAATACTTCCTCCCTCTGCTCGAAAGGCCCTTCTAGCCATAAAAGCCTGAAAAATTTCTGCAAATTCTTCAGAAATCACAAAAAATATTACCACTGTCAGAACAGACCTTCTTGATCATACAGGAGAGTTAAAATGTCTTCTCCATTTCCTTTATCCCTTTATAGTGTTTTATTTGTTTTTTTGCTCCTTTCACTAGAATTTAACATCTTTGAAGAAAGATGGCATGATATTCACATATATGTCTCCAGTATCTGTCAGAGTATCTGACACAATATTTGCATATTCAATAACTGTAAGTCAAGGAGACAATAGAGTGAATGAATGAATAAATCAATGAATGAGGAAGAGACTGAATGAGTGAAACATACATATTTATTTCTGATTTCAAATTTCAAAAGTTGAGCTGTATGGAAGTTGAGGCTACCCTAAGTCTAAAATGGTAAGTCACATCTTCTCAGGAAAGTTTGAAAGGACCTAGGTCTAACCACCTGAGGACCACTGGATCTGTTCATGGAAGGCTTATGAACTAAACTTGATATAAACTTCGTTCCCTTAGAGCTGAAGTGCAGTTTTCTTCTTGCTTTGACTTATTAAAAAGCTTTTAGGCCAGGTGTGGTGGCTCACGCCTATAATCCTAGCACTTTGGGAGGCCGAGGCAGGCAGATCACGAGGTCAGGAGTTTGAGACCAGACTGGCCAACATAGTGAAAACACGTCTCTACTAAAAAATACAAAAATTAGCTGGGCATGATGGTGTGTGCCTGTAGTCCCAGCTACTCAGGAGGCTGAGGCAGGAGAATTGCTTGAACTGGGGAGGCGGAGGTTGTGGTGTGCCGAGACTGTGCCACTACACAGTCTGTGGTGTGCCCAGACTGTGCCAGCCTGGGCAACAGAGCAAGACACCATCTCAAAAAAAAAATTTTTTTTAAGTGCTAAATATCTCCATATGACAGGCCAACCTTCTATGAGCATACATACAACTCTAAGACTGATTTTCTGGCCAAATGGAGAATTTGAGTAACATTGCTAGGCAATAGCAACACTCATCTCACAGGAATCTCTTTTGTCCTTACTTTCAAACTTTCAATACACAAATTTGGTACAAATATTAAGTACAAATATCATTGTATTAAGTACAAATATCACCACTGAAATTCTTTATTTCACAGGCTTCCATACAAATCAATAAAACGAATTTAAACTCTTGCAAGACCTCTTCTCCATGTCACCTAGAATCACCACTCTGTAAACATTCAGTGTCAAGCTCAAGTGCTCAACAATTGAAATTTTGCTTTAATGAAAAGGATATTGAATGCAACTGAGGAAAGAGTCCCAACTTTCTTTGCTAGATTCTCCAAATAAAGGAACCTATTATGCCAAATCAAAGCAGGTATTTCTATTGACAAAAGCTAACACCTGCATATCGGGCAGCCTGGGTGATGTCATTCATTTTTTCTGTGCTAAATTCAACAATAAGCCAAAGAACAAACTTGTGCTTGGAAAATGCAATTGCCTCAAATAAATGATTTAAACGAATAATAAAAAGCAATTAATTCTATGATGCATTCTAAAGATCAAGTTGCTTCATTTAGGGATCAATGAAAAGCTTCCATTAAACCTCCTTAAATCAATCTAAACACTTGCACTAAACTTCTTAAACACAAATATTTTTTCTGTTTTCCTGTCCTCTGAAATGGAATTAATCTGAGGTACAAATTCCAAAAATAGTGATGAAAACACCATTTTGTGATTCAACTGCTTCTCTTAAGACAACCACACCGACTTTATCAACTCAAAGTTTAAGCTTGGCTAGGTTTTTTGTTTGTTTGTTTGTTTATCTGAGATGGAGTCTTGCTCTGTCACCCAGGCTGAAGTGCAGTGGCGCAATCTCGGCTCAATGCCAGCTCCACCTCCCAGGTTCATGCCATTCTCCTGCCTCAGCCTCCCGAGAAGCTGGGACTACAGGCGCCTGCCACCACACCCGGCTAATTTTTTTGTATTTTTAGTAGAGATGGGTTTCACCGTGTTAGCCAGGATGGTCTCCATCTCCTAACCTCGTTATCTGCCTGCCTTGGCCTCTCAAAGTGCTGGGATTACAGGCATGAGCCACCGCGCCTGGCCAAGTTTGGGCAGGTTTTATATTCAACGCTGAGGTTTTGGATGTTTGTCTAAACCAAATCCAGAATGTACTCATTGAAGTTAATTCTAGTATTGCTGATTTGCCAATACACTGCAAGAGCTTCCAATGTATAATAAAATTCATAAATATTTATTGGCTGGCCACACTTTAACTCTAAACAACAAAGGTCAGTAAAAAATGTGCACATGTATCTAGTCAGAAAAAGATCAGTTAATAGTTATTGAGGAGTGAAAATGTAACAGGCCTTGATCTACGTATTAGTCATTTAGAAACAGAGACAGTCTATAAGGGCCATATCTTTGACCTCAAAATGCTTACAGTTCACTGGAATCAAGCTTACAGAATTATCTATGAAGAAGTACTCCGGCATTGACAAATTCCCAAGAGCTAACTTTGCAGAGCTGGGACTTATATTTATTTCAATATACTTTGTACTTCTCCTTCCCTAATTAAAAATTAAAATGGACCAGGCGTGGTGGCTCACGCCTGTAATCCCAGCAGTTTGGGAGGCTGAGGCAGGTGGATCATGAGATCAAGAGATTGAGACCATCCTGGCCAATATGGTGAAATCCCGGTCCTACTGAAAATACACAAATTAGATGGCCGTGGTGGCACACACCTGTAGTCCCAGCTACTCAGGAGGCTGAGGCAGGAGAATCACTTGAATGCCGGAGGTGGAGGTTGCAGTGAGCCGAGATTGCACGACTGCACTCCAGCCTGGCAACAGAGCAAGAATCTGTCTCAAAAATAAACAAACAAGCAAACAAATAAATAAAATGATTTTGGCTGCATGTGGTGGCTCACGCCTGTAATTCCAGGACTTTGGGAGGCTGAGGCAGGCAGATCACAAAGTGAGGAGTTCAAGACCAGCCTGATCAACATGGTGAAACCCTGCCTCTACTAAAAACACAAAAATTAACTGGGCATGGTGGCACATGCCTGTGATCCCAGCTACTCAGGAGGCCGAGGCAGGAGAATCACTTGAACCCGGGAGACAGATGTTGTGGTGAGCCCTGATTGCACCACTGCACTCCAGCCGGGGCAACAGAGCGAGACTGTCTCAAAAAAGAAAAAAAAAATTAAAATGACTTCTAGTTATGCTTTCCAAGTCTGATTTGTATAAAGTCCAACAGGTATGATAGGGAAGGGAAATTCTCTGGTGGTAGCCTTCAAAATACTCTCTTGAATGAGAAGAGAATTTTTAAAAATGAATGTGTGAGACAAAATATTAACAAAGTCTAAGGTTTTGGGAAAAATTGGGGGAAAAAAGATGTCATACTAGGATTTGAAGGGAGCAGCTATGCTAATTTTATTGGGAATAGGTAAAAATCATCATTTGTGAACTGCCAACCTCCTTGATCCTCTGGTAACAAAGAATGAAATCATTGTATTACTGTCTTCTTCTTCTTCTTTTTTTTTTTTTAGGCAGAGGTGCAATTTCGGCTCACTGCCACCTCTGCCTCCCGGTTCCAGCGATTCTTCTGCCTCATTCTTCTTTTTTTTTTTTTTTTAGGCAGAGGTGCAATTTCGGCTCACTGCCACCTCTGCCTCCCGGTTCCAGCGATTCTTCTGCCTCAGCCTCCTTAGTAGCTAGGACTACAGGTGCGCACTACCACGCCCAGCTAATTTTTGTATTTTTAGTAGAGATGGGGTTTCACCACATTGGCCATGCTGGTCTTGAACTCCTGACCTCATGATCTGCCTGCCTCGGCCCCCTAAAGTGCTGGAATCATAGGCGTGAGCCACCGCACCTGGCCTGTATTACCGTGTTTAGCTGATTAAGGCTAAACATTTAGACTATGATTGTTTCAGGGTAAAGAACTATAAAATGGTCGCGTTAAAATACCTTTATTAAAGAAGTAAAACAAACTTACTGGTTAAATGATTTTTTTTCCCTTTAAGAGTTAATTTTCATCCTCATTTTATGTGTATGTGAAAGATATATTTTCTACAATTGCTCTAACACAAATACTGCTAAACTTTTACAATAACATTGCTCTTCTCTTTGGAATAAATGAAGCCTCAAAACCAGTGAACCATTTCCTGCTATGTGTTATTCTTACCATTTCATTTGCTCCAGATCCACTGCCAGTTTGAAAGCTCCTGTGCATAAAGCATTGCCAAGCTTGAAAGTATAATAAACCTTCTGTAATATTCTTGGAAACCAAAGACATTGTGAACTCAGGGAGTCGAGCATTTATATGTTTAAGTCAGGTATTGCAATTCTCTTAATCTCATGAGATGCTAAATAACCATGGGCTGAATAAAGCTGTTTTCTGCTAAAAGTGAAATTTTACCCAAATCTGTCAATACAAAGTGAGAGTCTCCAGGGTGGAAGGTGGTGTTTGGATTCATGGAAGAGTAAGAATACCAGAGTGGGTGTCATGGGTGTTTTGAGGAGGGAATGAACACTCAGGCTGTGCTCAGAAACCTCAAACTCTATAGAGTTTTAGAAAAACAAACAAAGAAACAAAAATATATTACAATATCCATCGACATGAGACAGTATTTTTAAAATAAATCTGCGTCTCTGTATTTCTTACAGTAGTTAAAAATATTTTATGCTCTCTATACAACCCTCCAATTTGGATAAAGAAAATTTAAAAGTATAGAAATGTTTATACTTTATTATTAAAAGATCTGTCATTTATTACTAATTTTTCTTATTATGCTAATTTTCACTCATGTATTATGGCAGACAAAAAATTCTACTCACTGATCAAATATTATTTGTGTCTCAGACCTTAAACCAGATGTAGAAAAATTATTCAAGCAAGTTTGAGTCCATTCTTATTACAGTAAAATATAAGTCCTGTGGCTGAGGTCAAAGTTAAAGCTAGAGAGAGTGAAGGTTTTGCCATCCCCACGACCTCTGAGTCACAGCCTGGCACTCTTCCTGCTGCTGTTGATGGAGTAGTCAAAAAGACTCAGGACTAAGAGTACTATTCTGGAAAAACCAAAGGTAAGAACTTTTCAGATCATAGACCACGTAAAGTCTGAGAAAGTTCTGTCTCTTACAGAAATACCATTCACCCTACTGCTTTTTTGGAGAATGTCAAGCTGGCTTCAGAAGGCTAAGAAAATACATACATTTTATTCTAACAGCAGGATACCTAACATATATTTCACCAGGCCTGATAGTGTGGGCATGGCTGAATTGACCTCTGTATGCCTCAGTTTCCTGTTCTGGATGAAGGGTGTAAATCAAGCCCACAGGAGTTTAGTGGGAGACTTAGCTCCTGTTCTCACTTGCAAAGACCCTCAGTGACTGTTTTCCAAACCCACCCTCCTTTGTGAGACGGCAGAAGTTTCACTTAATTCTACTTGAGTCAGCTCTCATTTCTCCCTCCCAGGGTTTCCATCCAAAGGTCCCTGCTAAAGCTGATGATAAGAAATCTGACAGTAGGCGGAGCAAGATGGCCGAATAGGAACAGCTGCAGTCTCCAACTCCCAGCGCGAAGGACACAGACGACCGGTGATTTCTGCATTTTGAACTGAGGTACT
>NW_012117488.1:12810455-12812777 GCF_000951035.1 Colobus angolensis palliatus | reverse complement strand
CCTAGAACTTAAAGTATAATAAAAAAAATAAAAAAATAAAAAAATAAAAAAAAAGATACATATATTATAAATCTACTATACCAAGGGCTAGGCCAGGATATATGTTGGTGGAACAAATCATACATAGATCCTGTTCTCATGGCTATAGTGAGCTATATGGACATCAAACCAATGACATCAGCTATAAATTCATAATTACATATTATGTTGAATCCAACGAAGGGAAAGATCAGGATATTAGGAGGAAAATTACTGAGTGGCTCTGTGCGTAGAAGGGGCTGTGCAGTGGGAAGTGAAGAGTACACAGATGGATGAGGAAAAGCCTCCAAGAGAAAGGAGCATTTCAAATAGGGCTTGAAAATGAGTGGTAATTTAAAAAAGGTTCAGGGGATGAGCATTTTAAGCCGAGGAAGGAGTCTGAGAATGGAGTGAACTTTGTTACATTGAAGAAACTGAGCAAGGACCCAAATGTGGGTAGTGCAGTGAATAAGAGTAGAAAGAGCTGTGAGATGATGCTAGAGAGAAAGTGGGACTCATAGTGTGCAAGGCGGGGTAGCCATACTTAGAGTATGATGTGCTCATACAGTGGGAGACACTGAAGGATCTAAAGCAGGAAACTGCCTGTCTGATACAGGAATTAAGAAATTCTTTTACTCTGTGAAATAAAGAATAATGTGCAATTATGCAAAAGACGGCATACAATTATAGGAATGAGAAGAGACAGAAAAAAATGACTAGAACAGCTCAGAAGTTGGCAGAAATTAAGAATAAAAAAATCCATGTCTTGTTCAACAAGAATGCTTACAACACTTGTCTTCCCCATCCCCCACCTAAAACATGGCTGGAGAGAAACACTACGTACTGATTAATATTTATATTCATGATTATAACCTCAAATAAGCCTGTAGAGCTTCCTGAAAACCCTAATCCATTTCCCTAGACCATTAATTTTTTTTCACTCTCCTGGATCAGATATTAAACTATGGCCCATGAACCAAATCTAGATCTCTGCTGTTTTTAAAAGTAAAATTATACTGAAATGCAGCCATGTTCATTTGTTTATTTATTATCTATGGCTGCTTTTATACTATAACACAGAAGTCGAGTAGCTATGACAGAGACTACATCATTGACAATGCCTAAAATATTTAATATCTGGTCTTTGCTGTAAGCTTGTAGATCTCTGTCTTAGATGGCTATTACATATATCCTCTGCGTGTGAAACTGCAAGTCTCACTAGTCTCCATATTCTCATCTAATGACCTTGCCTTTTATTTCAAATGAGAGTAGATGAGAACATAGAAAAAATTTCACCTTATCCTAACACTAAGTATATTACCTTCTTAGATGTCTGCTGATATATTCTTTACCTCCTCACTTATAGAAGCAAAGATATTGCTTCAGTAATCTGTCTCTCAAAATTTTATTTTATATTGTATCATTTCTAAATTCCTAAAATATGTTTCTCCTCTTTTATCCCAAATCTCCCTTCAGCCACTACCCATTTTCCCCCTTTTCTGCTGCTTTTTGAACTTTGTCATTCTTGATAAGAATTTCTCTAAAGAGTTATATTTTCTCACTGTCTCCCTTTCTGCTTCTTCCATTCTGTCATAAAACACCCTAGTAAGAGTATTCTTGTCAAGGCCAGTAAATATTTCCTTGTCACTCAGTTCACTGGTCAATTCTCACTTACCCTTTAAGAAGTATTTGACAATTCACCATTCCCTTTCCCTTAAAGCACTTTCTTTACTTAGCAACTCAGAACCTTCTTGATTCTCAGAACCTTCTCTTACTTCACAGTCTTCTGATTTTCTTTGTCCCTTGACATTTTTTCTTTTTACTTCCGGTCTTGTAACATTGTTGTCCCAAGACTTAGTCCTCTCACCTCTGCTCTCTTTATCCACAATCTCCTTATCATATCCAGTCTCTTGACATGAAATAATATCTGTGTTGATGATTCTCATATTTACTTCCTTGAATTCCATATTCTTATTTCTCTATTAGACTGTCTAACGCTGCAAAATAAATTTTTCCCCAAACAAATTTTGGATATCCCCCTAAAATGTAACATTCCTCATTTTAGTGGCTGGACCATCAATTATTATAATTTGCTTAGGTCAAAAGCTCTGAAGGTTTTCTTGTTTGCTTGTTTTATTTTTTGATTTGGGAGTTTTTGTTTTTTTCTTATGTCTGAAACTCAATCCATCAGAAAATCCTGCCAAATTTCTCCAATATTTGTCTTGTATTCAATCACTTCCTAATAAATCTGCTTCTATCATTTTATTTGAGCTAAATTATTTTTTATCTGGATTTTTTTTTTTT
>NW_012117488.1:12801233-12804690 GCF_000951035.1 Colobus angolensis palliatus | reverse complement strand
GGATCTGTTCCTATTTGGCCATCTTGCTCCGCCCCCTTATCTGGATTTTTATAATATCCTTCTTTGTGGTCTCTCTGCTACCAACCTTGTCTCTCTATCCTCTGTTCTCTAAACAGCTATCAAAGTTATGGCATTTAAATACTCAAAACTCTACAGTGGCTCCATGGGACACCCATGTAGAAACCAAACCCTTACCTTGTGTAATACAGTCATAACAAGAAACAAATGGCACACTCAAATTAGCAATTTTTGGAAAGTTTAATCAAGAGTCTATTTAAAAAGACATGGGCAAGGAAAAAGGGAAATTTTAGGAGGTAGTGGAGATAATGCAGGACCGTGGTATTAATGATAGCAGAAGCCAAAACCATCCCCAGGCCCTAAGGGGTGAGTGGAGGAAACTATTACTGGAACCCAGAGAAAGAGAAGTCCACTTGTTAGGAGCTGTGATTTTTAGTGGGAGGCAAAGCCAGCCTGTGGGAAACATGCAGAGAGAGTGCTGGGAGGTTACACACCTCATCTTCACTCTCCTACCTCTCTCTAATCTCTTGTCTATTCTTATTGTCCAAACCCAGTCAAACCCAGCCTGTTGATGTGTTCCATGAATGAGCACAGATCAAGGTCTAGAAGAGTGGGGCATATATCTGGAAAAACAAATGGAAGCCATCCAGTTCACAGTGCACTATATAGCCATACAGGATTTGCTGTACTCCTTCAGCTGTTATACCCACCCATCTCCTTGCTCACATCCACCTGCTTACTTTTCCCATTTAAAAAGCACACTTCTACTTTGGACTCTTTGCTTTTCCTCCTTCCTCTCTCTGGCACTCTTTTATCTTCAATTATCTGTTTTAAGGTCATTTTGTTAGATAAATTTTCCTAACTTGTATAAAAACATAACTTATTCACTCTATTGCCCTACTGAGATTGTTTTATAGCAGTTTACTTCACAACATAGTATATACTTATTTGTTCTTTACCCTCCTCACCCCAACCCGCTGAAATGTAGTCATCTTGAAGAAATGACTACATCTGATTTGTTCATTGTTGAATCCCTGGAAGCAGAAAAGTACTTGATATAAGGTAAATAAAATCAGTTGTTATTATTCATGATAGTTATTTTCTATAAAATTCCTTGAACAGTGAATTAGTGGATACTAAGCCACTGTTCCTATGAAAAATGCAGTACTATGTTCCTAACAGTCTGTGGTCACAATATTTTTGCCCATCAATCAACACATAGTCTTGTTTTATCTACATTTCTGCTTAAAGACACTTTATGTGTTTCTGACAAATAATTAATTATAGGCAGTATTTTTTCAAAGTAATAAAACATCAAACAAGAAGAGTATAAAATTTTCCTGACACTGAGTAACATGACCATAAATTCCTTTGGCTTTCAGTCTTACAACAATGCTGTCCATTCTACCATTTTCAACAGTTGTCATCTTATGTCATCATCCAGAATTTAGCAGATTTTTCGTCTTTTCCATAGGCTCATCATACACATTAGAACTTTCCAGAGCAACTTCATGTACATATTGGCAAATTTCCTTGTCCTTTTCTGAGACGTGATATATTGTTGATTTGCTAACATAGAATTCATGGCCAACAGCTCTACAAGTCATGTGTGAATGACGCTTATATATCACATGTATTTCTGCTTTAAGGCACATCACAGCCCTCTAGTGCTTAGGAGCACTAAACAGCACTTCAACATTATGCTTGGGGATCATCTAAACAATAAAATTATCACCAAAAAGCACAAAATTGCAAAAAAAAAAAAAAAAACATGATGGTAAATAGGCTGAAAAAAAGACATCTGTTTACACTATGAGAGCTGAAACAAGAAGGCAGAGTATTGTCTTGTTCAGTCAACTTCAGCTGGGAATGTGTACATCAAATCTTTTGTATATCCATTAGTGATCACAAAAATGCCCTAAGTATTGATTTTGAAGGTAAAAATACATTTTAATGAGTAGGCAAATTCACTAACATAGGACATACAAATAACCAGGATTGACTGTACCAAAAATATTTATTAAATTGAAGAATATTTAGTGAGGGTATACTCTGCTCTTAAGATGTTCCCCTAAGTCTTTTAATGTGCAAATTCAAATAGAGTAGTTCTTGGCTTCTAATCAAGAAAACTGTAAATTCTAAGTGGAAAATTCTGAGTCATTCTCTGTATTCCTTAGCAAGTCTCAGTGAGATCAATCCCCAGTTAGATGAAGCAGGACTACTTTGGTTACATATCCTTATTTTGCCTTTTATTCTTCTTCATTTCACTCTCCTTCTCCCTCAGGGAAGGGAACTACAGGGAAACTGGAGCAAAAGATTAAAAATCAAAAGGAAAAATAGATAATAGATACATAACTATAGATTATCCAGATATTGGCATTATCAGACATAGATTTCAAAATAATGATAATTAATATGTTCAAGAAAAATAGATTAATAATTTCACCAGAAAACAAAAATCTATTAAAAATAGATGTCTTTGAAAAGAAAATACAATAATTGATTTTAACTCTTTAATAGATCAAATTAACCCTATATTAGACTGAGGTAAAGTAATACCAATAGAAAATAAATAGATTGAAAAACAGAAAGAAAAAATAGAAAATTAAGAAATGAGAAGAGATAGATGGGACATTGGGAAAATACTTAATTTACATATAATTGGAATCCTAGAAGGATGGGCAGAGAAAACTTGGAGAAAATCAAACACAGATTCAATATGCTTTATGAGCTCTGAGCAAGATAAATTTTTTGAAAATCACATGTAAGCACATGATAGGTAAATTGTTTAATACCAGGGACCGATAGAAAATCTTAAAAGGTAGGCTAAGAAAGGGAGTGATAATAAGAGTTTAAGCTGGCACTTGAACAGAAACAATATAATCTAGAAGTCAATTAAATGGCATTTACAAAATTCAGAATGAAAATAAAAATAGATGTCCATTTAAACAATGCTAAACCTAGTGAAAATAACCTTCCAAAATAAGATGTATTAGAAAGTAAATGATAATTTATCATTCCTGCCCAATCACACATACATACATTTATGTATGCAAGCACCAACATATACACACACGAGAGAGACATATCATCATGCAAGTGGAAAATTATCCTAGAAGATGTAAGCACGAAGATTCAAGAAATTAAAAGCACTAGAAACACTTTGGGAGGCCTAAGCAGGCGGATCATGAGGTCAGGAGATCAATACCATCCTGCCCAACAGGGTGAAACCCAGCCTCTACTAAAATACAAAAAATTAGCCAGGCACGATGGCACGCGCCTGTAGTCCCAGCTATTCAGGAGTCTGAGGCAGGAGAATCGCTTGAATCTGCGAGGTGGAAGTTGCAGTGAGTCGAGATTGCTTCACTGCACTCCAGCCCGGGCGACAGAGTGAGACTCCGTCTCAAAAGAAAAAAAAAAAAAAAGACACTACAAAAGT
>NW_012117488.1:12783369-12801183 GCF_000951035.1 Colobus angolensis palliatus | reverse complement strand
CGCTTGAATCTGCGAGGCGGAAGTTGCAGTGAGTCGAGATTGCGTCACTGCACTCCAGCCCGGGCGACAGAGTGAGACTCCGTCTCAAAAGAAAAAAAAAAAAAAGACACTACAAAAGTAATTTGTCTTTAAATTTAAACAAATATTGACTATTTAAAACAACAATAATAAAATCTGCTGTAGATTAATATAATCAGAATATAAATTCATGATAATAACACAGAAGGTAGGAGGAAGCAAATGGGTTAAAAAATCTGTAAGGTCCTCCATTGTCTGGGAAGTGAAAAAGGTACTAATTTATGGTGAACTAAAAAAGTTTTATGATGTATGTTTTAATTACAACATTAAGCACTAAACATAAACTAATTTATTATTAAAAGTAACTTTGTAAAGATAAAAATAGAATAAACATATTAAGTAACTTCCAGTAAGGCAAAAATGAAGAAACAAGGGGGAAACTAAAAGAGAATGCAGATTCCATATGAAGACAACTTTTAGAAATACATTTTAAAATGCGTTCCTTTTATCCAGCAATTTTATTAACAAAAATAGACTCATTATGCATACAAATATGTCTTTTCATCCACAGACTTACACACAACCACAAATACACATATAAAAACACAAAAGCTTACACTCTCAAAGCTATGTTATCCTTACTTTGCTAGCTAAGAAAAAAAATAAAAAACAGGAGGAAACCTAAATGTTAATCAGCAGGAAATCTGACTTTGAGTTCATGTTCAGAGTTAGTGCTTTGTGATGGGGAAAACAATAAAAACAATAGTACTTGCTATGTAGAGCTGTCATGGAGGATGAATGAATAAAGGTAGGTAAAGCATTTAGTACAATGCTTGACACAAAGAAAGGACTTTTTTTTTTTTTTTTTTTGAGAAAGAATCTCACTCTGTTGCCCAGGCTGGAGTTCAGTGGCGGGATCTCAGCTCACTGTAACCTCCGCCTTCTGGATTCAAGCGATTCTCCTGCCTCAGCCTCCCGAGTAGCTGGCACTATAGGCATGCTCCACCGCATCCAGCTAATTTTTGTATTTTTGATAGAGATGGGGTTTACCATGTTAGCCAGGAAGTTCTCGATTTCTTGACCTTGTGATCCACCCGCCTCAGCTTCCCAAAGTGCTAGGATTACAGGCATGAGCCACTGCCCCCAGTAGAAAGAACATTTTAATAATAATAATAATCAAAGGAATGGAACACAGTACACCTATGAATGCTGAGATGAAATCTCTCTAAGAAATGTTAGTAGGTATATGAAAAAGCAAGGAACAGAACAATGCATAAGTGTGAGCCACTTCATAGAATTTGTTAAAGAATATAACTGCATATATATGTGAATACATGGATAGAAAGATGTATGTATATATGCGATAAGAGGTAAAACTTCTTTCACTTTTCATTTTGCATCTTTAAGAATTTTTAATTCACTGTATTAGAGATTTATTTTACTTTCTGGAAGCCATAAATTCCAATTGTATCTTAAATATAAGTGAATATGAATTTAATATTAATTTAATTTTTAAAAGCCTAATTATATAAGTGATACTGTGTAAATTAACATAGGTATAGAGAGTTCTGAAATGACACATGTAAACATTTTAAAATATTTTTTAAAAACTTAATGTGACAGAAATTTCTGGACTATGGAATTATAAGCAGCAGAATAAATTATCATATACATTTGTGAGAAAATTGGTGGATGCTCTAAGTAGCTGACGGTGGAATTTCAGCAGAAAGATTGATGGGAAAATAATCTAATTTACGTGTATTGTGGCTATGACTAATATTTACATTCAGAATACTGAAAAATACCATCTATTCAGCATTATCTCATCTCAATCTATCACTTAACCACAATTCATGCTGCTGTCATGAAGTAGTAGATTTAGTAACTAATATTTTTAAGGGGAATATTGTCAGGAAAAAGATACTTTTAGAAAATGATTTTAAAAATTAGAGGTTTTGATAATGGTACAATGGTATTGACACGATTTTCGTTGAGAATCTCAGGTGAATATCCACCATATTGTTGCAAATCTGAACCTTTTTGGCCCCAATAAGTGAAAAGACTTGAAATGGTCTTTGAGGTTCTAATTGACTAGTTTGATTAGGAGTTCACTGAACAATTTATTATGGTGATGCAAGAGAATAAGAAAGAAAAACAATCTAAACAAAGAACATTAACCTCAGAGGGAGTTTCTAAAGACTTTATCCTGGTCTGAGCCACGACCTACTTCATCAGCCATATGGCTGATATAGACATATTGAACCACTCAACTCCGGACATTTTCCTTCAAATATTTTTTGAAGGAGCTATCCTTGTAGATATATATCTATATAAAAAGATAGGTTCAGATATAGATATAAAATATATTCTTTCAAAAAGCACTGTGACTCTGCAATCTTCCATATTTCCAAAAGTTAAGTAATACTGCTTTTACAATGAAGAGATTGAAGGGGCTCTGTTCATATACTTGTCCACAGTACAGAATTTAGAGTGAAGACATAGTCGTATAAACGATGGGAAATGCCAATGTTAGCATGCAATAAGGTTGTGTTTTTATTTTTATTTTTGCTGAATATATAGGTTGTATAAACCCTTGAAATGCGTAAACAGAAAACTACATGAATTACGTTAAATATCAAGCAACACTGAACTCTTTGCTCTTGTATTTGTTTCTGCTTATGAAATAAGTTGATTAAATAATCTAAAGCTGTATGGCTTTGGTACAATTGAATTGATCTTGGGATAAACTGCTGTGCATTCAAAATTATGCTCTATTGTCTCCCTGAGCACAAAGCAGAAGAAATCCCTCAAGCCCAAGGTTGGCTTGAGCTGAGAATTGTCTGGCTACAGTGTGAAATGGAATTTAGGCTTCTGCGTTAAAAAAAAAAAAAGTCTTAGTTACATTCTGCATAAGTAAGTAAAACATGATGTTACTTAATTATTGGTCCAAAGTTTGAAAACGTTATCAAAGAAGGTAATTCCAGCTTTCAAATTGGATATATTTTCTTACCCTAATAAAACTGGGTTTCAGATCTGTGCCAATGATTTCTACTTTACTTTTTGTTTACATCCCAGCTCTTCTCAGTACTGTTGTGGAAATACACTAGAAATGTACTTTCATATTTAGAATCATAAATCACCCTTTCTGGAGTTAGGTTCTGAAAAATAAAATATGAGTCCAGAATTACAAGCATGTTCAGTTCTACTTAATGAAATATGAGAAATATTAATAGCCTAAAATAATGGATGTGCTTTTGTTTCCCCGAAGAACGCATGCAAATGTGAAAGCCATACTTACATTGACCTGCCTACATACTTTACCTTCTGTGTTAAATTAAATCATGAAAACATTATATATCATACATACTAATATAATAAGATCCAATAATTTATTGAGATAGAAATAGTACCTACTCTAATAAAATCATAGAGTCCATGAACATCCTGGAAAGTAGAAAATATTGCAATTAAATGAGATTAAAAAGAATCATTTATTTTCTCCACTGTATTATAGTATTATTCATTTTTTGTATTACATCTATTTTGTCAATTTTGACTGATATTCTTCATTTTAAAAAGCACATCAAAATAGTTTTTTATTTCATTATTGTTAATACACTGAAGAATTTCCTAAAGATCTATTAGATTTTCATATGAGATGCTGAAACTTTTATGTTTATAAATATTCCAAAAACCAATAGTCTGTCTAATGTGTTATCCATCATGCACTCTTCAGAAAACTGTTCAAAACAAATTTAGTGTTACTCACAAACTCAAGGGGCAAAAAGAGAAGAGCTAAAATATAACACCTTATTTTAATACGATGCTTATTGTGAATAATCTAAGTTCATTTTAGAAATAAATTTTTTTTTTTTTTTTTGACACGGAGTCTTGCTCTGTCGCCCGGCCTGGAGTGCAGTGGCCGGATCTCAGCTCACTGCAGGCTCCGCCTCCCGGGTTTACGCCATTCTCCTGCCTCAGCCTCCCAAGTAGCTGGGACTACAGAAGCCCGCCACCTCGCCCGGCTAGTTTTTTGTATTTTTTAGTAGAGACGGGGTTTCACAGTGTTAGCCAGGATGGTCTCGATCTCCTGACCTCGTGATCCGCCCGTCTCGGCCTCCCAAAGTGCTGGGATTACAGGCTTGAGCCACCGCGCCCGGCCTAGAAATAAATATTTAGCCAAATGTTTTGGAACTAAACTGTAATAAATATACATGTATTTAGAGTCAATATAGATCCATAATTACAGGGAGGGCAGATACTGCTTTGCTTTCATCAAAGTATTTGCTCCATTTTTCTGAATATTAAATTTATCTATAATATTTGCATTTTTAAACAAATTTCTAGTCACGGTCATATGATATTATAATTATTAGTATATTTAGAGAGCTCAAAAATAAGAAAATCATATTCTTATTTCAGTAGTCATTTTTATGCAAATTTAGATTGTTTAGTAATCTAACAAATGGTTACAAAATCTAGCTGTCATTGAATTAACAACAAAATTTGTTTATGTGATTTTTCAGCCTACAAACACATTTGATTCTCAGAGAACACTGAGGGTGAATTAAGTAATAAACAAACACAACAGCACATGTTAACTATGTGCTCTCAGCCAGGTGGTGTGGCCAGAAATCATACGCTTTTTCTCATTCATTACTCTCAAGAACACAGTGACACAGACATTACTATTATCCTCGATATACAGGTGTAGAAACTGAGGCACATAAACAATTAAGAAACACAATTAAGTTTACACAGTTAATAAATGATGAAGCAATAAAAATGGAAGGTATGATTACTGTCTCCACTTGAAAGATAAAACTAAAGTGCAAAAGGCAAGTTGCCTGGGGAAATTCTCCCTACTGCAAGTAGGCAGTAGGTCAGAAACAAGAATCTAGGTATCTTATTCCAAGTCTTACACTTTTTCTATCACTCTACACAGTTTGGGCTTAAACTAAATGCTATGTTCTGAATTATTTTGTAAATTACATTTAAATTGCATAGGAAATTGCAACTCATATTGACATAAATTAAGATATGAATCTCTGTTATTCATTCTCTATTATTTACATGAAAATTTATAGTGGCCATAAATCAGACTTTTTATCCTCCAGTGAATCAAAACTACCATTTATGGAGTATTTAACTTCTAAAGGCTTTGCTTATATTATCTCATTCAATAATGATTAAAAACTCTATGAAGAAGATACAATTACCTCATTTTACATTAAAAAATGTAATCACAAATTTTAAAAAAGTAAAGGTCAAATGACCAATAAGTTTTAGAGGCATAATTGAAATACACAATTTTTCTAACTGAAAAGCAACTTAACTACTTAACAACTATTCTATGAAGGCTCTAAAGGATACCAAAAAACCACAGGATGTAAAATAACTTTAAATCAAAAGTAACAACTTTTAATTTTTAAAAATCTTAGGTCCAGGGTTATATGTACAGGTTTGCTACGTAGGTATATTGTATAATCCTAGGGTTTGGGCTCCTATGGAACCCACCACCCAAATAGTGAACACAGTACCCAAGGTAGTTTTACAGCCCTTGTCCCTCTCTCTCCTTCACTTCTCTTGGAGTCCCAGGTGTCTGTCATTTTCATCTTTATGTGTTCTTGTGTACCTGTTGTTGAGTTGAAACCAAAATCCAGCAAGGGCACACCAAAAGAAAAAAAAAAAAAAGAAAACCCATGAACCAATATACCTGATGAACACAGATGTGAAAATCCTCAACAAAATACTAGCAAACTAAATCCAGCAGCACATCCAAAAGATAATTCAATACTATCAAGTGGGCTGTATTCCTCACATGCAAGGATGGTTCAACATATGCAAATCAGTAAATTTAATTGACAACATCAACAGAATTTGAAACTAAGACCGTATAATTATCTCAATAGATACAGAAAAAGCATTAGATAAAATCCAGCATCGCTTCATGATGAAAATCTTCAATAAACTAGGCATAGAAGAAACATACCTCAAAATAATGAGAGCTATCTATGACAAAAGCATAGTCAACATCACATTGAATGGGCAAAAATTGGAAGCATTCCCCATAAGAACTGCAAAGAAACAAAGATGTCCACTCTCACCACTCCTATTCAATATAGTACTGGAAGTCCTAGCCAAAGCAATCAGGTAAGAGAAGAAATAAAAAGCATCTAAATAGGAAAAGAGGAGGTCAAATTATGTTTACTGGCCATATGATTCTATACCTAGAAAACTCTAATGATTCCTCCAAATGACTCATAGATCTGATAAACAGCTTCAGTAAAGTTTCATGATACAAAATCAATGTACAAAAATCAGTAGCATTTCTATACACCAATAATGTTAACTGAACAAATCAAGAATGCAATCCAACTTACAACAGCCAAATACACAAAATAAAGTACCTAGGAATACATTTAACCAAAAAGGTGAAAGATATCTACAAGAAAAACTACAAAATGCTAGTGAAAGAAATAACAGAAGACATAAATAAGTGGAAAAACAATCACTGTTTGTGGATTGGAAGGATCGATATTGTTAAAATGACCATAGTCCTCAAAGCAATCTACATATAAATGGTATTCCTGCAAAATCACCATAATCTTTAACAGAATTAGGAAACAGAATTCTAAAATTCATACAGAACCAAAAAGGGCCTGAATAATGAAGTAATCCTAAGCAGAAAGAACAAAGCCAGAGGCACCGCATTATCTAACTTGAAACTATACTACAAAGATACAGCAACCAAAACATCATGATATTGGTGCAAAAGCAGATACATAGATCAATGGAACTGAATAGAGAACTCAGAAATAAACTGACACACCTGCCACTAACTGACCTTCCAAAAAGCTGACAAAAATAAGCACTAGCGAAAAGATACCCTGTTTGATAAATGGTGCTAGGAAAGCTGGCTAGCCATATGCAGGGAATGACATTGGACTCTTACTTCTCACCATATGCAAATTAACTCAAGACGGATTAAAGACTTAAATGTAAGACCTTAAACTATTAAAACCCTAGAAGAAAATTTAGGAAAAATTCTTCTGGACATTGCCCTCCCAAGTATGGGAGAAAATATTTTCAATCTATGCCTCCAACAAAGGACTAAGATCCAGAATCTGTAGAGAACTTAAAGAAATAAACAAGAAAAACAACCCATTAAAAACTGGGCAAAGGGCATGAACAGACACTTTCAAAAGAAAACATACAAGAGGCCTACAAACACATGAAAAAGTGCTCGATGTCACTGATCACAGAGAAATGCAAATTAAAATCCCAATGAGATACCATCTCAGACCAGTCAGCGTGGCTATTAGTAAAAAGTCAAAAAATAACAGATGTTGGCAGGATGTGGAGAAAATGGAACACATATACTCTTGGTTGGAATGTAAATTAGTTCAGCTCCTATGGAAAATAGTATGGAGATTTCTCAAGGAACTAAATATAGAACTACTATTCAATCTAGCAGTCCTACTACTGGGTGTCTACCAAAAGGAAAAGAAATCATTTTATCAAAAAGACACCTGAACTCATACTTATCATAGCACTGTACATGATAGAAAAGTCATGAAATCAACCTAAGTGCTCATAACAGTAGATTGGGTAAAGGAATTGTTCTACATACACCCGATGGAATATTGTACAGCTATGAAAAGGAATAAAAGCATGTCCTTTGCAGCAACATGGATGTAGCAGGAGGCTGTTATCCTCTTAGTTTTTAAAATTATTTGCTTTTAAAATGTGTAATAGCCAATAACATCTAAGAAATGTTGGCAATTTTAATTTTGAAACTAGTGTAGGTTGTGTTATTTTGTTCCATTTTTATGAAAGACAAATGAATTTTCAAACACAAACTTGCCCTAAGAAGTCTTAGCTCATTTACGTTCCATTTGTCTTCGTCACTCAATTCAAGCTCCCATATTCCAGTTGTCAAAGGATTGACACGTGGGGCATTGAGTTTCCCACACTTATGATTGACCATTTTGGAGGTCCTTGATTAGAAAGAAATGAGAAATGCATTTTTAGTTTAGGTTCATATTTCTATATGCTTTTTTTTGTATTTATAGAACTACATTTAAAATAAATGAGGTACAGTTTTTAATATAATAAAAATGTTACTAAGAAAATCAGAAGAAAAAATTGTTATGCTTCTAGCCAGTGATATCATTGGACTCCCAAAATCTTCCCACAGGAAGAAGTGATTGTGTAAACCAGATGTGAAATTTTCAAGGATGATAGCTGCGTGAGCAACCTTATTGAATGAGTGAAAGTATTAACATTATCTTCCAGTCCCAGTGCTAAATATTAATCTTATCATAAGCTTATGTAAGAGGTACTCTTTAAAGCTTTATTGTACAGAAGTTAATGAAGCCATGGATGTTTATTAACTTGCCTAAAATCACATAGCCAGTAAGAAGCAGAGTATGAGAAGTAACAGAAAATGTGTATAAGCGTTACCTTATCCATAAGATTGTGTTTAAAAACACTACAGTGTAAATATTCACAGGTGGCTATAAGAGTGAATATTTACACAGATTTTACTCTAAGCTTCAGACAAGAGAGCATGCTAAACTCTCAGTTAGTATGTTGAATAACTTTTTAATGCAATTTTTTTTCAACAGGTACTGAGAGTTACCTACCAGCATTATTCTCATTAAGCCCTTATTTTCCATTTCTTTAAGTTTGAAACTCCATTTTTTCCACTAAATAATTGATATATTACACAAACATACAAAGTATGAATTAAGCTAAATTAACCTTGTTTATTGCCTCCTATCTTCCTGAGACCTAGTAAGGAAGAAACTGGAGGATTCTCAGATAAAAAAGGGAGTTAAATGTTATAGCTGCTCATCACTCCAGGCAGGGTTTAGTGAAGAGTGGGTAAGGTCACTGTAACAACTGAGGAGTCCTTAAAAAAAAAAAAAACTGGACCCAGCATTTTCTAATCAGAAGATCAGAACCTCCATCAGTTCATCTCATCAGCTGCCACGGCGACAGCCAGGGCACATTTGAAGGACTCAGGGACACACGCGCTCATCCTGCTGTCTTCTGCAGTCCTGAAGATGGTTCTTGGGTCTCTCATTTTATAGGCCAGCTATGTGTACACCAAAAAGTGACTGAGTGACTGAGGCAGGTCTCAATCAAGATTTATTTAGTAAATCAAGATTTATTAAATTGAACAAGTCGACGTTTATTTAGCCAAGGTTGAGGACATGCCCTGGAAATAAAGATACAAGTCACAGGAACATCTATGACCTGTGTTTTTTCCAAAGGTGGTTTCAGGAACTTCAGTGTTAAAAGGATAAAGAGAATGCAGGAGAGAAAAAAAGGAAGGGAGAGAGGGAGACAGTGAGGCAGATGACTACATTCTTGTGAGGCTCTGATTAACTTCAGAAAATCTACATTTTACATACAATAAAGTAAGCGTGTGAAAAGAGGGAATAGAGAAAATGAGACTACAACACAGGGTTGTGACATTACAACTATGTAATTGGGAACAAAAAGAACAGATTTTGTGTGACCCAGTTCCCAAGGTTAACTGTCCTTTTGTCATAGTGAGTTTGGTTCCTGAGTTCAATTTTCTTTGACACTGAAGGCATGTGGCCAGGTGATAGCACTTGTACTGCTTAATCCTTGAAGAATGATCAAGTGGAAGTAAACTATCATCATTTGAAAATATCTCACCTGAAAGCCAATTGCACTTTTATTTTAATTATTTATGTATTTATTTTTCAGACAGAGTCTCACTTGTCACACAGGCTGGAGTGCAGTGACCAGTCTTGGCTCACTGCAACCTCTACCTCACAATTGTCATGCCTCAGCCTCCCTAGTGCTGGGGCCACAGGTGTGTGGCTGGCTAATTTTTGTATTTTTAATAGAGATGGGTTTTGCCGTGTTGGCCGGGCTGGTCTCAGACTCCTGGCCTCAAGTGATTTGCCTGCTTTGGCCTCCCAAAGTTTTGGGATTACAGGCATGAGCCACCATGCCTGGCCTGCCCTTTTATCTCAAACATAGCATTGGTACCTAAATGGAAATTCTTGTGAGACAGTAATTTTATATAATCCAGCTTAATAGCTAGGGTCTATTGTTGGAGACCATTTTGTGATCAAAAAGAGAAAGTATCATATCAAAGTGATGCTTCATTGATTCTATACTCAACACATTTTTTATTTGCCACCTCAGATTTTCTTGGACTCACCAGTCTAGTGTTCCATCTGGCTGTAAAAAGTTCAACTTGGCAATGCCTCACTTCAGTTTTTGCTGAGTGCCTCTCACCTCCTGTCCTGTGGCTTTCCTGTTGACACCAAGGCATGAGGCGCTACAAAACTTTACTGGGTTTCCACATATGAGCAATTTTATGAGAATGTAATGATCTTGATTCTTCCTAGAGAAAAGCGGGTACAAGTTTCACAAGTCACAGAGTTCTCTCCAATGTAGAAGTTAACCACACTCTGAGAAAACTTAAGGCAAAAGGGTTAATAAAATGTACTGCAAGCCCCACTGTTGCCACTGACCTTGAGGCTCTAGTTATAGTCTCAATCTCTCCTCTCCCTTTCATTCTAGATTTTCCACTCTTTCAGCCAAGCAAGTCTTGCACACCTGTGTAATAGGATAATACAGACACTTATCCCAGAGGTAAAAGTAAAAGTCTCTTATTTACATTGCCCTTGTTGGACCGTGCTTTCTGCAGTTGCCCATTTGTCATTATTATTGGGGATAAAAGCACCAAGAATTCCATGGTTTCCAGATATGCACACCGTACTCATTGTATAGCAGCAGCCCAAACTTTTGATTACTTGAACTAGTATTTATTTTTCTGCCCACTTGACTATGTACATGAAGAGCTCAAAGTGGCCAAATTCTGATAGGTGTGCAATTATATCTCACTATTGTTTTAATTTGCATTTTCTTAATGAGTAATAATATTGAATATTATTATTATTGTTATCATTTTTGAGACAGAGTCTTACTCTTGTACCCCAGGCTGGAGTACATCTCGGCTCACTGCAACCTCTGCCTCCTGGACTCAAGCGATTCTCCTGCCTCAGCCTCCCAAGTAGCTGGGATTACAGGCACCCACCACCATACCTGGCTAATTTTTTTGAATTTTTTTATAGAGATGGGGTTTCACCATGTTGGCCAGGCTGGTCACAAACTCCTGACCTCAGGTGATCCACCCACCTCGGCCTCCCAAAGTGCTGGGATTACAGGCGTGAGCCAGGGCACCCGACCAATATTATTATTTAATGCTTAATATCATGTGTTTATTTGCCATCTATATGTCCTATTTGATTAAATGCTTGTTACGCTTTTTGTACATTTTCTAATTAAATTGTTCTTCTTTTCCTTTTAGTATGACCCAAGTATTAGTGAATGTCTTGTGATCTTTCCTGTAATATAGCAAGACAGGCAGTCTCAAAAAGAACTAGCATAACACTGTTTTTCTTCCACTTCCCTAACATGTGGGAGGCTCTCTGTTTAGCAGGAGGCTTCCACAAAGAAGTTTCTAATTCACTTCCCTGATTGTATATAGGATTTCCCACCTCACCCCTACCCCCACAACTTATGGTACAGGTGAAGGATATAGAACCATGACTTACTGCATCCCAGAGATGGTTTCTCCACAGCAGAGCAATGCCTTAATTGTGCTATCACCTGGCCCCTCAAGTTCTTTGTCATTCTACAGGATTAGGGTCATAGGGAGCTGAAACCATGCTGATCTTCCTTTTGCTTTACTTTGTGTAAGTAGTAAACTGTCTAAATTCATTAGATTCATTGTCTTTTACTAACTGAACCTGTGGAAACATGGCAAGCCAATCCAGGAGCTACCACCATGCTGCTACTCACAACTGCTTGATCACTTGACAGTATTCATTAACCTTTTACTCAAATACCATTTCACTTACCTATACTCACATTTGCTTATGTCCTTGCCGATAACTTTGCCTCTGCAAATCTCTGTTCTACACTGAAACTAGAATGGCTTTTCTAAAATGAAAATCTGATATTGCCTCCACACTTAACATCTTTCAGATGAAGATAGTAAACATTTTCATTTTACCACAGTTTGCACTGACTTCCACGATTTGACTTTTGACCACCTCTGACACCTCTGTTTTCGTTTTTGTTTTTTTTTAGATGGAGCCTCGCTCTGTTGCCCAGGCTGGAGTGCAATGGCATGATTTCAGCTCACTGCAACCTCCACCTCCCAGGTTCAAGTGATTCTCCTGCCTCAGCCTGGGCAGCTGGGATTACAGCTGAGTAGCTGGGATTACGCATGTGTCACCACACCTGGCTAATTTTTGTGTTTTTACTTGACACAGGATTTCGCCATGTTGACCAGGCTGATCTTGAACTCCTAACCTTAGGTGATCTGCCTGCCTCAGTCTCCCAAAATGCTAGGATTACAGATGTGAGGCACTGCGCCCTGCCAACACCTCATTTCTTGACACTCTCCATCTTATACTGTAAGTTCTAGTGGAATTAAATATATTCTTCGTTTTTGAGGCAAGATGCAAATGCCAAGTTTTAGATATTGAAAATGTTTAATCCTTGACAATCCTGAGTACAAAATATGGCAGCAAGATATGAGGCTGTGTAAGAAAGCAAAGCAATGCTGGATTCATTTAGAATACTGTGGTCTTGCCTTAATTCTCTTTGACTTAATCAACTGAGTGTGTATCTCTAAAATATATCCAGCAACCCATGATTTGCATGCACAAATACCACATTTACCTAGAGAACGAGTGACAGAAGACTCTAAGTCCGGAGCCACATCCTACTCCCTTTTTCTTATGTTTCCAGGAAAACAGTGACTTGTTAATTTCTTCCTATATATACTTTATATATATATTTATGTACATAAGAAAATATAATTTCATGTATATATAAAACCTCAGGGGCGAGTAAAACCTGGAGCTGGTTCTGAAACATTTTCAACTGAGCAGTATGTGTGGACATGGCTGTAGGATTACTTAGGGTCTGTTTCATCTAACCATTTGCTGCAGTGTTTGAAAAGCCAGCCAATGACTCATGTTGGCATGTGTCAGCAGAACACACTAGACTGCAAAATTGGTATCTTTTTCATATTTGACATTATATACTCTGCCCTTCTTACTTTCTTCAATTTCTGAGAAACTAAGCGAGCCTTTGTAAACATTTTCCAAATATTTGTTTTCAATATAAGGTGTCTAAAGACAAAAACAAAAATGGGATTTTCAATGAATTTTCCCCTCAAATAAAGTGTTCCTTGTTGGAAACATTATAGAATAATGTTCCATAAAAGTACAAACGATCTTGAAGAGACATGTTTCGAGGTTAAGACGTTATTTTAACATTTGTGAGTGAAAATATGATACTCCTCCTTAGTGATAAGGAAAGCTGGCACTTGTGAATCACCCATTTTAATACATTAATGTGCATCTGACGCTTGGCAACATTGGCAGAAAAAATACGAATGAACAGAGCATAAATGTGTAAGAATGAATGCAGGATGCTTTGAATTGCAAAATCCCCTAGATATGAAATGAAAGTGCATTTTAATTATCACTTTAGAACTACTGCTTTCACACGGGTGTTATTTCTCGCAAACATATTCTCTTCAGGTAACAGAGTCGCGTTAATGGCTGTTGAAATTCAGCAGATATTCCTGGTACTTCTCTGACTCCATTCATGATACTGAATTATGGCTTAGTGATACCACTTTCATGTGTTGTTTAGGAACAAAGATGGGATTAGGGAAATTGCTCCCAAGCCACCACAGTAAATTTTCACCAAAATGATCAAGCAGGCAGCTATGGTAAATGACATTACCTTTTACTTTGACATCTGAATACAATATCATTAGAATGAAAATGACTTCATGTCATATCCCCAAATATATGTTCCATTTTAGAATCCTTTGTTGCTAGTTGTATTTCCTAATATTCGTGTATTCTGTGTCTCTGTACTATTATTTAGAAAGAATCAGCGCTTTTTAAAAAGTATAGATTCAGGTGGTACATGTGCAGGTTTGTTACACGAGTGTATTGCATAATAAAAATCAGCACTTTTAACATGGTCTCTTTTTCTTTTAATATTTGGTGACATTAGTACACAGTCAGAAACATTTTCCTGAAGTGGCTAGTATTTAGATTGTCACTTAGATTGTCACAGTATAGGGATAAAGGTGGCATGCAATTTTAATGTCTACAACTAATTCTGTGTATTCTCTGCAGATTCCATATATTTTTCCAAATCCTCCAAAACACTCATCAACATAAATTGCAGCTAAATTTTTAAGTGAGGGCTTACACTTTAAAGAAATAATTACGTGACCATGATGCAGCCCAGTCCAATTTAGTATAAATTGTAGCACTGATTACATGCATGTGTTTTACTCACTTATCATTTGAGAAAATATTTTTGGAAAAGTGTGTTGGTAATCATCATGTCAGAACCCAAACTGTAACAGTAATCATCTGGCTTGGGGTTTGTGTTTTAACATAAATGCCTTGTCTACAGTGAATGTTCCTGATTGCAGTCTGCCATGAGGTTCATCAGCTATTCTCTTGGCTGCTTCTCTCAGAGTATCCTGGTAAACCATTACACTTCAGTTTCACAGTAAAGGTAATTTTGTCTTGTGGGGAAGTTTTTAATGTCAAAAGGCCAAAATATAGCCTAGAATAAAATTAATCATATTCATGTTCTACAGAATTTTCTCTTGTAACGTAACAATATTGTGCAATTCCTTTGCTATTATGAAAATATGAGACTATAGGAGTCTTTCTCTCCCAGGCATTTTGCATTAAGATTTTGACATGAGAAAGTAGGAGATTGGGATGCTAGCTCTGACTTTGTCATCTTGTAATGATGTTATCTTGTTTAAATCATATTAATGCTTATAGACTTTAGTCTTTCCATATATAATATGAAAGTAGTTGGACAAGATCACCAATAAGATTTATTTAGTCCTCAAACATTCTAATATAGAGAAGTTGCTTATGTAGAAGATTTTTTAAAAGTTAAACCACAAAATTTGGTATTGCTTATCTTGGATTTGAAAGTAAGGTCATTAAAATTTTTGTTGGTCTGTTGAAATCAGGGCTACTTCCTTAAAATTTAATTACAGTAATCTATACACTGTGTTTCAATGAAACAATGATAAAACATTACTTCTATGGAAGTACACTTTAAAGAGAAATACTTCTTTTTCTGATAGATTTAATATAGCGCAAAATTTACCTTTTTGGATGATATACGTATATTATTTTTCTACCTAGAATTGACATTTTGTAGAACACAATAACATTGGGGAATGGTGACAATGCCTAAGTCAGCAGTTGAATATGTCAATAGATTTCACATGTATAGAATGTGATGCCTGTTTTTTTAATCTCCATGTCACTGTGACACATGATCAGGATGATACTGGGTCAGAAGAGAGATAAGCATTTTAACACCCAAAGGACTCTTGGTCCTACATCAAATCTCTTTTGATTTAGCAACACAAATAGGGACTTGATTTTACTCTAGAAAATGTAAAACTACCTAAAATTTTAAAGTAAAATGACTTTAGAGAGATATTATTTAATCTGATAATTACAAAATAACAATCACTGATTAATTTATATACTTTGAAGTATTCTTTGGCTCATGTACCACAGAGTTTATCTAGTTATTGTTTGATTTTGTTTACTTTTTATTTCAAGTATTATCCAGTGGAGCAATGATTCAATGACACCAACTGTCTATGTGTCAGAATAATCAGCTTCTGTCTTTATCCATGTTGAGTTAGTCAGGGAGAATTTCTCTTTGGATCTATAGGAGATTATGTCCACTTATGTCTGATCTTACAAAAGGAGCATTCTTAACCACAAAAGAAACTTATGTAATCCACTAACACAGAGTTCTGCTCATTTATTGACAGATTTTCTACACATTAGCTTATCTCAATAATGAGTCTAAAAGTTTTTCAGAGAAAGATAGTAAAGAAAGAAGGAGAATATTAATTTTTTATCCATGATTATTTATTATTGGTGATTTAGTAGAAAGAATTTCCAACTTACCACAACTTAAATCGAGATAACTAGTTTACTTGCCATAGCAAGTAAACTATATAGCTAAAATTATATATATGTATATATGTGTGTATACATATATGCAATAACTAGTAAATAATATTTATAGTGAGTATTAATCATTTAAAGACAGGAAATAATTTTCTAGTTACTGAACCTCAGAAGAAATAATGTTTAAAAAGATCCAAACTTATGTCTTTTGAAATAAGATTATACTAGGATAACACCTTATCAAATCACATGCATCTTAATTCTAAATGAGCATATGGGATTGAAGATAGAATTGAGAAAAAAAGCAGGGGTTGCAATCCTAGTCTCTGATAAGACAGACTTTTGACTGGGCGCGGTGGCTCACGCCTGTAATCTCAGCACTTTGGGTGGCCTAGGCGGGCAGATCACAAGGTCAGAAGATGGAGACCATCCTGGCTAATATGGTGAAACCCCGTCTCTACTAAAAATACAACAAATTAGCTGGGCATGGTGGCGGGCGCCTGTAGTCCCAGCTACTCGAGAGGTTGAGGCAGCAGAATGGCATGAACCCCGGAGACGGAGCTTATAGTGAGCAGATGTGGCGCTACTGCACTCCAGCCAGGGCAACAGAGTGAGACTCTGTCTCTAAACAAACAAACAAACAAACAGACAAACAAACAAAATATCAGACTTTTAACTAACAAAGATCAAAAAGACAAAGAAGGGCATTACATAATGGTAAAGGGATCAATGCAACAAGAAGAGCTAACTATGTTAAATATATATGCACCCAATGCAGGAGTACCCAGATTCATAAAGCAAGTTCTTAGAGAAGTACAAAAGGACTTAGACTCCCCACAATAATAGTGGGAGACTTTAACACCCCACTGTCAATATTAGACAGATCAATGAGACAGAAAATTAACAAGGATATTCAGGACTTGAACTCAGCTCTAGACCAAGCAGACCTAATAGACATTGACAGAACTCTCCACCCCAGATCAACAGAATATACATTCTTCTCAGCACCACATCACACTTATTCTAAAATTGACCACATAATTGGAAGTAAACTACTCCTCAGCAAATGCAAAAGAACAGAAATCATAACAGTCTCTCAAACCAAAGTGCAATCAAACACAAAGTGCAATCAAATTAGAAACTCACTCAAAACCACACAACTACATGGAAATTGAACAACCTGCTCCTGAATGACTACTGGGTAAATAACGAAATTAAGGCAGAAATAAATAAGTTCTTTGAAACCAATGAGAACAAAGACACAAACTACCAGAATCTCTGGGACACAGCTAAAGCAGCATTTAGAGGGAAATTTATAGCACTAAATGCCCACAGGAGAAAGTGGGAAAGATCTAAAATCAACACCATATCACAATTAAAAGAACTAGAGAAGGAATAGCAAACAAATTCAAAAGCTAGACGAAGACAAGAAATAACTAAGATCAGAGCAGAACTGAAGGAGATAGAGACAAGAAAAACCCTTAAAAAAATCAATGAATCCAGGAGCTGCTTTTTTGAAAAGATTAACAAAATAGATAGACTGCTATCCAGACTAATAAACAAGGAAAGAGAGAAGAATCAAATAGACACAATAAAAAAATCATAAAGGGGATATCACCACTGATCCCACAGAAATAAAAACTATAATCAGGCCGGGCGCGGTGGCTCAAGCCTGTAATCCCAGCACTTTGGGAGGCCGAGACGGGCGGATCACGAGGTCAGGAGATCGAGACCATCC
>NW_012117488.1:12763663-12783319 GCF_000951035.1 Colobus angolensis palliatus | reverse complement strand
AGGAGAATGGCGTAAACCCAGGAGGCGGAGCTTGCAGTGAGCTGAGATCCGGCCACTGCACTCCAGTCTGGGCGACAGAGTGAGACTCCGCCTCAAAAAAAAAAACAAAAAAACAAAACAAAACAAAAAACTATAATCAGAGAATAATATAAACACCTCTATGCAAATAAACTAGAAAATCTAGAAGAAATGGAAAAATCCCTGGACACGTACACCTTCCCAAGACTAAACCAGGAAGAAGTCGAATCCCTGAAAAGACCAATAACAAGTTCTGAAATTGAGGTAGTAATTAATAGCCTACCAACCAAAAAAAAATCCAGGACCAGATGGATTCACAGCCAAATTCTACCAGAGGGACAAAGAGGAGATGGTACCATTTCTTCCAAAATTATTTCAAACAATAGAAAAAGAGGGACTCCTCCCTAACTCATTTTATGAGGCCAACATCATAAAGAAATCAAAACTGATACCAAAACCTGGCAGAGACACAACAAAAAAGGAAAATTTCAGGCCAATATCCTTGATGAACATCGATGTGAAAATCTCCAATAAAATACTGGCAAATCGAATCCAGCAGCACATCAAAAAGTTTGTCCACCATAATTAAGTCGACATCATCCCTGGGATGCAAGGCTGGCTCAACACACGCAAATCAAGAAATGTAATCCACCACATAAACAGAACCAATGACAAACATCACATGATTATCTCAATAGATACAGAAAAGGCCTTCAATAAAAGTCAACGCTGCTTCATGCTAAAGACTTTCAATAACCCAGGTATTGATGGAATGTATCTTAAAATAATAAGAGCTATTTATGACAAACCCACAGCCAATATCATACTGAATGGGCAAAAGCTGGAAGCACTCCCTTTGAAAACCGTCACAAGACAAGGATGCTCTCTCTAACCACTCCTATTCTACCACTCCTATTCCACTCCTATTCTACTCCAAGTTCTGGTCAGCGCAATCAGGGAAGAGAAAGAATTAAAGGGTATTCAAATAGGAAGAGAGGAAGTCATATTGTCTCTTTTGGCAGATGATATGATTGTATATTTATAAAACTCTATTGTTTCAGCCCCAAATCTCCTTAAGCTGACAAGCAACTTCTGCAAAGTCTCAGGATACAAAATCAATGTAGAAAGATCATAAGTATTCCTATACACCAATAATAGACAAACAGAGAGCCAAATCATGAGTGAACTCCCATTCACAATTGCTACAAAGAGAATAAAATACCTTGGAATAAAACTTACAAGGGATGTGAAGGGCCTCTTCTAGGAGAACTGCAAATCACTGCTCAAGTAAATAAGAGAGAACGCAAACAAATGGAAAAACATTCTATGCTCATGGATAGGAAGAATCAATATTGTGAAAATGGCCATACTGCCCAAAGTAATTTATAGATTCAATGCTATCCCCATCAAGCTACCATTGACTTTCTTCACAGAATTAGAAAAAAAACTACCTTAAATTTCATATGGGACCAAAAAAGAGCTTGTATAGCCAACACAATTCTAACCAAAATGAACAAAGCTGGAGGCATCACATTACCTGATTTCAAACTATACTACAAGGCTACAATAACCAAAACAGCATGGTACTGCTACCAAAACAGATATATAGACCAATGGAACAGAACAGAGGCCTCAGAAATAATGCTGCACATCTACAACCATCTGATCTTTGACAAATCTGACAAAACCAAGCAATGGAGAAAAGATTACCTATTTAATAAATGATGTTGGGATAACTGGCTAGCCAGATGCAGAAAACTGAAACTGGACCCATTCCTTACGTCTTATACAAAAATTAACTCAAGATGGATTAAAGATTTAAACATAAGACCTAAAACCATAAAAACTCTGTAAGAAAACCTAAGCAATACCATTCAGGACATAGGCAAGGGCAAAGGCTTCATGACTAAAACACCAAAAGCAATGGCAACAAAAGCCAAAATTGACAAATGGTATCTAATTAAACTAAAGAACTTCTGCACAGCAAAAGAAAACTATCATCAGAGTGAACAAGCAACCTATAGAATGTGAGAAAATTTTTTCAATCTATCCATCTGACAAAGGGCTAATATCCAGAATCTACAAAGAACTTGAACAAATTTACAAGAAAAAAAGAACAACCACATCAAAAATTGTGAAGAATATAAACAGACACTTCTCAGAAGAAGACACTTATGTGGCCAACAAACATTAAAAAAGCTCATCATCACTGCTCATTAGAGAAATGCAAATCAAAACCACAATGAGATACCATCTCATGCGAGTTAGAATGGTGATCACTAAAAAGTCAGGAAACAACAGATGCTGGAGAAGATGTGGAGAAATAGGAACACTTTTACACTGTTGGTGCTAGTGTAAATTAGTTCAACCATTGTGGAGGATAGTGTGGTGATTCTTCAAGGATCTAGAACCAGAGATACCATTTGACCCAGCCAATCCATTACTGGGTGTATACCCAAAGGATTATAAATCACTGTACTATAATGATACATGCACACAAATGTTTATTGCAGCACTATTCACAATAGCAAAGACTTGGAACCAACCCAAAGACCCATCAATGGTAGAATGGATAAAGAAAATGTGGCACATATACACCATGAAAGCTGTAAAAAAGAATGAGTTCGTGTCCTTTGCAGGGACATGGATCAAGCTGGAAACCATCATTCTCAGCAAACACAGGAACAGAAAACCATACACCGCATGTTCTCAATCATAAGGGGGAGTTGAACAATGAGAACACATGGACACATGGAGGGGAACATCACATACCAGGGCCTGTTGAGCGGTGGGGGTCTAGGGGAGGGATAGCATTAGGAGAAATACATAATGTAGATGATGGGTTGATGGGTGCAGCAAACCACCATGTGATGTGTATACCCATGTAACAAACCTGCACATTCTGCACACGTATCCCAGAACTTAAAATATAGCACTTTTTTAAAAAGAAAACATCATTACACAAAAAGCAAGTGTGATTTAACATCACGCATTTTATGTAATTTTCTCTTTAAAAAATTAAGATAAAAATTTTACCATCTGCTTTATAATTTAAAGCATTTCGTAAAATTCACCATAGATGATAAAAAAAATTAACAAATTAGAACCAGAATGGAACTTCTTCTATCTCATTGTGAATGACAGATATCATTGTTAGTACTAAAATATTAGAAACATTCCTTTAGACCCAGGTAAAAGTCAGAGATGCCCAACATCACTTCTAGTAAATCATAGTGAGGGTTCTAGACAGCACAGAAAGACAATAAAAGGCACAGGATTGGAAAGAAAGAAGCACAGGTTTGATTACTTATACATGGTTACCTACATAGAATGATGGAACAAAATATTTAAATTGACCAACAATTGAAATAAGATTTTGTTTCCATAGATAGAATGTAAATATACAACAACCACTAGTATGGCTTTTGCAATGATAAATATAACAAAAATATGTAACGCTTTTACAGAAAAATTCAGAACATTAAATTTGTCCCGATATGAAAATATTGTTTATCTCTAAGTTGATCAAGATAATCAATGCAGTTCCAATCCAAATCCAAGCAGAGTTTTTTCATGAAATTTGATAAGCTGATTTATAATTTTATATAGATAAGCAAGAAGAAAATAGTCTTAATGCTGTTAAGGAAAAGAACCAGGTGAGAAAGTTTGTTTTTCCAGGTGTCAAGACTGATTATAATATTATGATAATTATGATAGTGTATGGTTAGCAAAGGGATAAGTGGAAGAAAATACAAAATGTAGAGTCAAACCCATGCATGTACTGAACCTTACTATATAAGAGAACTGACTTTGCAGGGAGATATCTTATGGATGGACTATTTAATAATTGGTAGAAAGAAAACTGGTAATCCATATAGGAAAAATATAATAAAATTGGATCTATACCATATATCATAGACACAAAGCAAGTTCAGGTGGATTAAAAGTTAATGTAAATGGCAAAACATAGTAGTCTTATAATTTAGGAGAATATGTTTACACTCTCAAAGTATTAAAGGTTTTCTTTTTTTTTTTTTTTGAGGCGGAGTCTCGCTCTGTCGCCCAGGCTGGAGTGCAGTGGCCAGATCTCAGCTCACTGCAAGCTCCGCCTCCCGGGTTCACGCCATTCTCCTGGCTCAGCCTCCCTAGTAGCTGGGAGTACAGTTTTTTGTATTTTTTAGTAGAGACGGGGTTTCACCGTGTTAGCCAGGATGGTCTGGATCTCCTGACCTCGTGATCCACCTGTCTCAGCCTCCCAAAGTGCTGGCACTACAGGCTTGAGCCACCGTGCCCGGCCAAGGTTTTCTTAAAGAAGATATACAAAGCAAACTCAAAACAAAAATAATTAATATATTTTATGACAATAAAATTAAGAAATTATACTCCTCCAAAGACACATTAAAATAAAGTAAAAAGATACATTACAACCAGCAGAAACTCTGTGTAATACATAGAACCAAAGAAAGATATTTTGACTACATAAAAACTGTAAATCAAAAATAAGACAATTGACAGTAAACAGAAGATAGATACAGCAATTTCAGAAAAAGCAGGAGTCATTAGTAAACCTATTTAAAGAAACTCAGAATCATTTATAATGAAATAATTGCAAATTACGTCGTATATATAGCCTTTTATATAGAAATGACTAGCAAACATTAAAATATCTATGGCAACAAGCATTGGGGAAGATGTAGAGCAAAGGGAACTTACGTGTTTCTGACAAGAGTTACAAATTTCTTTGTAAATTAATTTGCCATTTTCTTGTAATGTTGAGATCTACACTTGTTTAATTTGTATGCTCAAGACAAATGCTTGATTATGTTTACCAGGAGATATAAAGAAGAGTATTTATACTATCATTTATTGTGAAGAAAAAAATCTGAAAAACAACCCGGATGTCCATTTATAGAATGATGGATATTCTATCAGTATAGAACAAAGGATATTCATATGATGAATATAGAACACTAGGATATTCATATAACGAATATAGAATATTAGGATACTCATATAATAGATTACACTACAACAGTGAGAAATGAGAGCTATAGCTACAATATTAACAAAAAATGAATAAAGAAAACTTCAATATTGAGTGGAAAATAAGTTATCAAATTATATTTTAAACTATTTTAATTTGAAAAATATACAAGTATAAAATTTTAAAATATGTTTATTGAGAAATATATTCATACTTAGAAAATAAAGAAAAGTGAAAAACACAAAATTCTGAATTGTACTGATAATTGGGGGACTATGGGATGAATAAATTGGTGTGTCTTAGGTTGGGTGGTAGGTGTATGTCCTTGATTTTTTTTATTTTTATAATTATATATGCGTATGCACACATGCATGTATATGCATATATGTATGTATGTATAAATATATATGTCAAAATACATAGATAATGGAAAGTAAATAGTATTGTTTCAACATATTTTCATGTGGCAAGACGTAAATTTGATTAGATAAATTTAAATCAGCAGTACAGTGATGATCCTATTGAGACAGTTTTGCTGAAGAGATAAAGATAGAAGCAAAAGTTAATGAATTATAAAAATAAAATTAACAAATACACTCACAATTATTGTTTTAAAGCAATAAAATAAAATGTGTCACCTAATCAAAAAAGCAGAAATACGAGAAAATGTCTAATTTAGAAAAAAGAAGACATTAAACTCTATTGTTTTAAACAATAGAAACCTACTGGAGTTGCTTCACAAATTTCTGGCAATAAATGGTCAGGAAATGAGGCCTTAGTGCAACCAGATTACTGAAGCACTTACACTGAAGGGATGCCCTGGGATAAAAGTGTTACAAACAATTATGTCGGAAGCGTTCCATGTTGATTTAAAAAAAAAAAAAAAAACAACTTTTTACCACATCTATTCTCAATAATAGAGGTTCAAGAAGCTAACACTGAAAATCAGGTCATTAATATGTGTTAAATACAAACAGAGTTTACAGTCTGCCAAAAAAAATTTGGTTTGCTTTTAAGTGGTCCTGCTAGCTTTATGTTTTACTAGATTTCAAAACACTCTTTAGTATAAGATTACCTATAGTTCTTTTATATTTGTGGTAAAAAATATATATATAAAATTGGTCCACTGCTTTTAGGAACAATTCCATAGACTTCTGTTAGAGATATATACTTGGAAACAATTAAATGCTTAGTCTTGGCAATTATCATTGATATACAATGTACCACTGAACTCAGTTGTCCTGGATGCTCTTTTCAATCATGAATAGAAAAGACATTCTCGAGAACTGATGAGGTAAAAATAGAAACTTTTTGCTTCTATCTTTATTTCATCAATTATCAATAATTAACTATCTTTTCTATTCATGATTGAAATGTTATTATGATAAGTTAAAATTTCCAGTATAAAACAGATGGTGATAACTTATCTTCATGTAAATTATTGACTATAGAACCTGAATGATATCTGGGTCCACCAAACAAAGATACTATGAAGTGAACAATCTAAAAAAAAAAAAGTTAATGAAAGAATGGTACAGTAGTCTGGGAAGACAATGAGGTTTTCAATGAAGAAATGCTTAAGTAAGTTTGTTTGCCTTCATCTATATTAGTAGAATTACATAGGAAGAAAGAAAGAAGATAACAGTCATGTGCATACTTTCACTGAAATAGGTTGAGATGTCATGATAATTTTTGTATGATGGGGTATACAGAATAATATTTTAACCAAGAAAATTTAATTACTTTAAATTCAAAATGAATACACCTCAAATACAGAATTCATCACCTTATGGTTTAGGACCACAATAAATGTTACTCTTCAACATAGTATAGAAATGCTTTCAACATTATCAGACAGAACACCACATTTTATACAAGTATCTTGGAAATCAAGACAATATAATCTACCTATAAAAAATTTGAATACAATCAATATGATACCTTGCATTCCTCAATGAAGAAGGCTGGAATAATAGTGAATAAACAATTTCTGTAATTCAGGTAAGATGTAATGAGAATCAGTCAAAGGCAGTGTCACTGGGGTAGGTTCTGTGATGAGATAAATAAGGCGATCTGGTGGAATAATGTTAAACTCATGTCAGCTTGGAACTGTGAAAGTGTGTTGATAATTGAGATAGCTACTTCAGTGAAGAAAGATATGCTGAAGAAAATTCATCAGAGAATACTTTGGACTAATTGAAGTATGTATTGGCATTTTGGTAGAGATGCACAGGATCTGAAACAGGTAGAGAAACAGGATAGAGATGCAGAATCAAGTGACATCCTGATACAGCTCATGGTGAATCATATTACTTAATGAAAGAGGAAGACAAAAAGTGGACCAAGATGAAAACCCAGGGAAAGCCCATATTTAAGAATTAAAATAAGTAAGAAGGACAAATGATAAATATTCAAAGAAAGGAGTCAGAGAAAGGAAGATAATAAGAAAAATACAGTATCTCATATGCCTTGGAAGGGAGTATTTCAAAAGGAAGGGTGCAATAAATAATATCAAATGTTTCATAAAGAATGGGTGAAAAGAAAACTAAGAATCTGAATATTTTGTCACATAATTTTCGAAGAATAGTGTGGGTAAAAGATAAATTAGGGTATTTTTGGCTTGAAATGTACCAAGAAATCACAGGAACCATAGCAGTTTTTAAAATGCAGGATCCAGAATAATGAGATACAACAAAATGAACATGAATTTAAGGAATTACAAAAAGTATCCTATGCAAAATGGTAGTCCAAAAGATATTTTATTCTCATATCTCAAAGAGGTTTTAGCCAGAATAATTTAGTCTTTGGGATCTTGACCCTCATTTTTTCCTGTTATTACCTACAGTGAGAAGACCAAAGGGATCAATTTTTTAACCAAAAATACAGAGTCACCCATTAAAGCTGGATTGAAGATAATGGCTTGGACTTTCCCTCTGTTTCCACTAGCTCAATCTGAAGCAGAATAGCAAGATAACTTCAGCTCTCTCTTGCAGGGCAGAAAACCATGCTCCAATGAACTTTTCCGTATGGAAAAAGAAACCTTAAGGAAAAATAACTCGATCATCAGGCAAGTAAGGCCGAAGTGGGAGAAAGTAAGGTACTGTACTCACCAAATAAAGAATTCACATTTGTGAGTGAATAGGGATGGGAAGAGAAAGATGTTTATGGCTCTTAAATTCTCTTCCACCATTAAGATTTATGCTTAAATAGTAAATCATGGGTGATCAGTTCTCTGCAGAGGTGTTTTTCATGGTTTATCAGGGGAATCCTTTTCTAACCTTCATGAACTATAGTTCAATTGCCAAAATCTGCTTTTTGGTGCATACTCTTAGGGCCAGAAATTATCAATTAAGCTTCTCCATAGGCAAGTTCTGAAATAGGGTTAGAATAAAATATTGATTAATTTCAGAACACACTGTCCCTTTGGCCAAAGCGTAATACTTTTCTTTCAATTCAGATTATCCCAGTTATATTGTCTAATAATAAACACCAGAGATTAGGAAAGAAACCCAAATAACAGCATCGAAATACTCTGAATAGTACGCTGTTCTATTAAAACATGCTAAATTTGAGCAATATAAATTATTTTTGCTCAATTTCCAGGAAGAAATTAGATTCCAAAAAAAATTTTGAAATTGAATTTCAAAGGAATTAAAGTCCAAGCATGTGCTTTCCCCAATTTTTCAAACAGTTTAGTCTCAGCCAAAGGCATCTCACGCAGATGCTTGGTGAGATACGGGGATCCTGTGGTGTCTGTATGGCCTGGTCTATCTTCCACTTAAAGGACTGACATTTCTTCAGCATCTCAAGAATTGAATTAATTCAATACTGAGTATTGAGGGGAGTTGAGTTACAGAGAAAATATATTTTAAAATAATAATAATAATAATAATAAAACCTTTTCCAGATGTAACCAGGATGGCAGTCATCCTGTGCCACTTGTTTAGAGTCTATGATCTGTGAAACTGAATTCAACTTGGTAAACTAAACACTCAGAAGTTGAGGCTGTGTATTTACCATATTTAGAGGCGGGCATGAATTTACCATATGCATGTTCTTTGTCCTCCGACAGAAAAGGTATTTGAAACATCCCTATCTTTTAGCATATTTGAGTACGTGCAGGAGTAGTCACCAGGTTATATGAGATTCCCTTTTTTATTTTTAAAATGTTTTCTCATCATTATTGAGATTGACTGACAGATAAAAATTGTATATGTTCAAAGTATGCAACATGATTATTTGATGTATTTATACACTGTGAATGATTACCATATTCTAATTTTCACATATATCAACACATATAGTTACCATTTGTATGACTATCTGTATGTCTGTGATGAAGACACTTAAGATTTACTCTCTTAGCAAATTTCAAATGAACAACACAATGTTATTAACAGTAGTAACCACAAGATTCTCTTTTAAAAACTTTTATTTGTAGTATAACATGCATTCAGAAAAGTGAAAAATCTTAATTGTAGAGTTTAATACATTTTTACAAAGTGAAGCTACTTTGTAACCACTACTCGGATTGAGATACAGAATATATGAATACCACAGAAGCCCCACTCAGATGAAAATTTATTAGTTTAATAATCTATTTTGCTTATGAAAAATAATACCGAATATATTTTCATCTTTTAGCCATTTATATACCTTTGTTCCTGTTCAAGTTTTTTTCCTATACTTTAAATTGTAGTAAAAGCACTTAAGATGAGATCTACTGTTAACACAATTTTTTAAGTGCATCATACAGCATTGTTTAATGCAGGCATTATGTTGTAAAACAGATCTCCAGAAGTTATTCTTCTTACATTATTGAAATTTTACACTCATTGAACAGTTCTCCATTACCTCTCTCCACCAGCCTCTGGCAACCACTTCTGTTTCTATGAGTTTGGCTATTTTAGGTACCTCATAAAAGTGGAAATACATAACATTCGTCTGTCTGTGATTTGTTCATTTCACTTAGCATAATGTCTTCCAGATTTATTAATGTTGTATTTGTAAGGATTTCTTTCTTTTTAAGGCTATATAATGTTCCATTGTATGTCTCTACCACATTTTCTTTATCCATTCATCTGTCAGTAATGATTTGGATTGTATTCCTATCTTGGCTGTTGTGAATAATGCTACAAGGAACATGGGAATGAAGATTTCTTTTTGAGATATTTATTTCAATTCTTTTGGATATATATCCAGGAGTGGAATCTCTGGGTCATATGTAATTCTATTTTTAATTATTTTAGAAACCCCCGTAATATTTTCCGTAGAGTGGTACCATTTTACATTGTCATCAACAGTGTATAACACTTTCAATTTATTGACATCACATTATATAAGTATGTGTACACATATACACAATATCTTCACTTCGTGGTATTTCTTGATGAATGTACAGTGCTGATTTTAATGAAGTCCAATATATCAATCTTTTATAGTTAGTGGTTTTTTAACATAATGCTTTTTATACACTTTTGCATACTCCAACGTCATGAAGATGGTCTTCTGTTTAATCTTAATCTTGAAGTTAGTTTTATTATTATCCAAATTTTTACATTTAAGTCCATGATCCATATAGAACTTGATTTTTGTGTCTGGTGGGAGGAAAAAGCCAAGATTTTTTTCTATATGACTCTTCAATTGATCCACTGTGATTCATTGAAAAGGCCATCTTCTCCATTTTATTGCACTGATTGGTGTCATAAATCGGGTTATCAGCACGTTCTCACTTATAAGTAGGTGTTAAATAATGTGTACATATGGACATAGCATGTGGAATGATAGACAGTGAAGACTCAGAAGGGTGAGGAGGCAGGAGGGGGGTGGATGATGAGAGATTACTTAATAGATACAATATACGTTATTTCAGTGATGGATACTCCAAAAGCCTTTACATCACCACTGTGCAACTTATGCATGTAACAAAATTACACTTGTACTCCATAAATTTATACAAATAAAAAGTAAACAAGATGATTAGAAACATATGGGTCTGTTTCTGTATGTTTTATCCTGTTTGATTGATGTATTTGTCTATCCTTGTGTAATACTACAGATACAACAGATTTAATTCATACACGCACAAACATATACATACATTCATTTCATGTAGGAATTTTTGAATGTTATAAAACAATTTTTCTGTATCTATTGAAATTATGTTTTTTCTCTTTCCGTACTCTATTACTGGGATGAATTACATTTATTGATCTCCAACTGTTATACTAAACTTGAATCACTAAATAAACCCAAATTGCTATGGTGTGTTGTTGTCGAATTTTTAAAAACATCTACATTCATTAGTGAAATTAGACTATATATTTCCTTTCTTATAATATTCTTCTAAAGTTTGAAATCAAGGTCATGCTGACTTTATACATTAAGAAGTATTTCCTTCTTTTTCACACTGTGAAATGTTTGTATAACATCGGAATAATTTCTGTCTTGAATAGTAGTTGTAAATACAACTTCAAGATACATTATTCACATTTAATTCTGTGGATTTTTCCTCCAGGGAATATTCACTTGGTAAGCATTGCAATTGGCATTACTAATGTTAATTTTTACTTTTCTCTACTTTTTTTGATCAGTCTTTCTTTAATCAATTTTATCTCTCTTTAAAAAACTGATTGCTGACTTTGTTCATTTTCTCCAGGTTACATTTGTTTTCTATTGTGTTCATTGCTGCTCTTATCTTTAATATTTCCTTCATATTTGGGTTTAAGTTGCTATTCTTTTTCCAAGTGCTGGTATAAATACTTAGATACTGGTATAGATACTTAGATTTTTAATCTTTCTTCTTTTGTAACGTATGCTTTAAAGGTTAACAATTTTCTTCTGAGCACTACTGTGATGAGAAAGGTAAGGTTTGATGTGCTATATTTTTCTGATCATTCGATTCTAAATATTTTATAATTTTTATTGGGATTTCTTCTTTGGTCAGTAGGTTATTTAGAAGTTTATTAAGAGAAAAAAAGCAAGTGTTGAGCAATGTGTATGCTGTAATCTGGTTTTAAAGAATTTACATAGGTATAGAAGTATGCATGCATTTAAATGAAAAAGAAGGAAGGTGTGGAAGGGTTCAAATCATCCATTTGTTGTAACAGTATTAGCAAAATGGGTTATATGAATATAATGCAAAAGTGATGAAGACGGTTGGGATTGGGAAATGTTAATTTTTTTAAGGCATATTGTTTCAATGTTTCAAAGTCAAAGCCACCACATATGCAACTCCAGTATGCCAGTTGCAATGTTTATCAGGTGAATATCCCCTTGAGGAAAACACCACAAAATTAAATATGAATAATGCATCTTGAAGTTGTATTTATCAATGGCTCCAGTTATAATAAACAGAAATTATTTTTATAAAATAAAAATATATAATTTAAAATTTCAAATGAGAATAAAAAGCCTATACACTGAAACTCCCTATTTTGCAGTGACATGTTTTTTGTTCTAGCAAAATGCTTAACCTCTCAATATGTGACAGTAAGCCCTCAGAATGTCAACTTGCCTGCCCGTCCCGAAATAACTGAAGATGCCTGTTCTAACGTGGACATACAATTCTTTCTCTCTTTCTGAATTCTCTGCTCCTATAATTTGAGGTCTTTGACAAGCACTAAAGTGAATCTCCTCTTTTGTAAATACTGCCCAGGCTTACATCTGAGGAAACTAACAATATTTGATATCTTACAGAGGTCAGAGTTTGGTTACAGGAGAGAAAGCTTCAGTCGTAGTCACACTAGGAGTTCTGACCTCTCAACCTGGTATATGGGCCCTGAAAGACCAATCTGGGGTTTAATATAAAGACTTGGGGTCCATTTATTCAAGTTAAACTAACCACTTGCCTTTTCGTCTCTAAGGATTTTTCAACAATTAAGAACCAACACAAAAAGTAAAGTGGGTAACAGTTTAATTAGTCACAGTATAGGGTCTCACCAAAAATCTTTCTTGGAGAACAAGGCTTTGCCTGAGATCATAATGTGGTGAGGTAAGCAGGATCTTAAGGTGGCCCCTCAAGATTTCCATCTCTTGCTGTACAGGCCTTATGTAATGTCTTCCCTTGAATGTGGGTAGAGCCCATAAATATGATGATGCATCTCTTCCATGACTGTGTAACATTATATGGCATAAGGGAGATTATCCTGGGTAGGCCTGACCTAACCAGCAGAACACTTAAAAAAGAGAGACTTTCTTTTGCTGTCCTTAGAGGAAAAAGTCAGAGAAATTTCCTGCTGGCCAGGAAGGAAACAAGCAGCTATTCTGCGAAGTGCTGATGGAGAGAGGCAGCCTCTGGTAGCTGAACGTGGTTCCTGGTCAACAGCTACCAAGAAAATAGAAACATGGGTCCTATAATCATAAGGAATTGAGGCCTCCCAACAACTACTGAGCTTGGAAGAGGACCTAGGAACCCAGGAAGAATCACAGAGTGAGTGACATGATTTCAGCCTTACCAGATCTTGAGCCCAGGACCAAGTAAACTTGTATCTGGACTCCTGGGCTGTGAGATGGATGAGATAATACATTTACATTGTTTCAAGCTACTAAGTATGTTTTGTGATAATTTTCTACAGAGCAATAGAAAACTAATACATGGGATTCCTTCTCTTTTCCCATAAGTTAAATTTAACTTTGAAAAACAGCAAGGAAGTGGGAGCAACGTGGATTTCAGTCACGTCATTGAAGTTTCAAAAGAAAGGGAGAAAAACAAAGACTCCAGGTCCTGTGTGAGCAGCGAACTCTACAGAATTCACCAGCAAGACCTTTCATTTCTACTGTCATTAAAAAAAAAAAAATCAGCAAGGTTGGCAAAGCAGAAGACCACAAGCCAGTTATTTGTCTTATTTCAATAAAAGTTTACTCAGGTTCAGTGATTCCAGGGCTGAGATGCTGCAAACCAGATTTCCATACTCTGGATTCCTTTTAAGTTCTGACAAGAAGAGACACTCAGGTGAGACTGGAAGTTAGGCAGAAAAAAACAGATGTTTCTTGATATTTCCCTGTTCTTGTCGGTGTTGCTCCAGCAGCAGTTGGTGGCCCCAGCTTCCAGTTTCTGTCTGTGTTCCCTACGCCAGCCGTCTGATATCCCCTTACAGACACCATCAGAACAAAACATTACTACCCCCTGAGAAAACTAAACACCGGCTCACAGGCACTTCTATTACAAAATTCTAAGACCTTGTAACCCAGTGTCTTCCTTTTGGTTCTTTCAGACCTCATTGTGGGAACTTCTGCAGTTATTATCACTGAATGCTATACTGCTCGTTTGTATTTTTTCAGTCTTCCAATACCTAAGTAATGAACCTTTGGTATTAAATAGTGTCTGTTTAAAATGCCTATTCTAATTTCTCTTTGCCCAACTGAATCGTTGCCAATAGTGGACAGATATTATTTTCTCCTGGTGACTGGAGTCTAAAGTACTTTCTACCGGAGAAATGGAGTAGCAAGTATCTAGCCCTACCCACACTTTAATGAACACCAACATCCAAATTTATTATTATTTTACTCCAAGAGATATCTCTAGTTCAGACGTCACTGTTAAGTCATTGACCAAATTTGAGCCATATATGTGCCTTGCTTTGTAAGTGCGTTAGTCTGTTTTTTTATCTAGAAAGAAACAGCTAGGTTGGGTAATTTATAAAGAGAAGAGATTTAATTGACTCACAGTTCTACAGGCTCTACAGGAATAGTGCTGGCCTCTGCTTGTAGTGAGGGTCTCAGTAAGCTTCTAAGGCAAAGGAGAAGCAGGGATATCACATAGCGAGAGCAGAATGGGAGACAGAGAAGTGGGAGGACACAGACTCTTTTAAACAACTAGATCTTGTGTGAACTGAACCAGAACTCACAAAAGGGATGTGGCTAAATCATTTAGGAGGCATCATCCCCATGATCCAATCACCTCCCACCAGACCCCACCTCCAATACTGGGAATCACATTTCAACATGAGATTTGGAGGAGACAAATATCCAAACCGTATTGGGAAGCACTGTTGGTTTAAAAAATATTCGAAGTAGAATGTTGTCATATGGGCTACATGATCTTCAATTCGTACAATTGATAACTGTCCTTATTGTCTTAATATTGTGCCTGTTTCATTATTTCAATTTGCTTCCACATTGCATCTAAGCCCAGTCCAATGCTTGTTTTAAATGAAATTGTCCCTATAGAAACATTTGCATATATATTTATTTCCTCAGTTGTTTGTTTATTCGTATTATTGTATATTGATTAGATATAGTGATTGTAGGTGGGTATTTCTACCTTTATAGAGAATATAGTTGGGTATTTCTATCCTCATTCTGAAGATGAAGGCCCCAAATTCAGTGTCATTAAATATCTCACTGAAGTACGTAGGAAATTTCTTCTTGCAATGCAACAGAGGGGCTATTTTGAAATCATCAGCAGTGCATTTTATGCTTTCAAAATGTTTTTTGAAAACATGGTATTTAAACCTCAGAAGATCTCTGTGAACTTCTTTTTACAGAAATGTTAAAAAATGTAAGAGTCCTGATGAATATGCCATTACTATCATATTTGGTACTAAAACTGGGAAAATAATTCTAATAATTGAACCAATGATTTTCTAATTACATCATATGACCCATAAGTGACTTTAAGTGAGATTTAAATTGCTAATGAAAACTTAAAACCATTCATAGACATGGCTTGACTAAAAGATTACTCTCCAAGACCAAGATTATCATCTAAGACATTGAAAATTAATTATGCTCTAAGACATGGCTGTTTTTCTTAAACCTAGGACACTGGCATCACTTCTGAAATCTCTCCGTAAGATACCAAACTCGATGGAAAAAGAAATGCTGATGATATTGAGAAAAGGTATAGGTAGAAGAAGAAAGAAATTACAGAGGATGTAGAAAAGGTATTACCATGGAAACATCACTAGCAATAATAAAATTCACCTTGGGGGGTATTAGTTTGAAGAAAAACACTAATAATCATTGTTTAAAATAGAGCAATCAGATGACATAAGAGCCAGGAAGACAGTAACAAATACACTGATTCAGGAAAATTAAAAAAAAAACATCATTTGGGTAAAGATGGCTTGCTTAAAGTATCATCATTTGAGTATTATCAGTGTCTTTGTGGTGTTTTTTGTTTTTTATTTATCTTTTTGATGAAAAATTAAATTGTGTATATCTACAAAATAATAGTGCCTTGACTATGTTTTTTTCAGTTTATCATTTATTTTATAGTTCTAATCTTTTTACCATTGTTGTACCAATTTGTTACATCTCTGGCAACTGATAATTCTTCTCACCTACCCCCACTCTACACATATATGCTGTACTGTTAAGAAAAAATGATTTTGTATTTGTCATCAATAACTTGTTTAATTATGACACAAGTTTTGCCTCTTTGTTGAAGAAATGCAAGAAAGTGCAGTGAGGCTAGTTAAATAGCTATCAGATACTTATCTTCTCTCTCAAGATATTGTGTGGATATTTCACTTCGTTGATTTATGTTCAGCTGATGAATATCTCCTTATTTCCCACTCTTTCATTAAAAATGTAATTCTATCATTCTGTTTCTTTTGCCAAAACTTTCCCCAAATTTATGTCACTAATCAGGACTTCTGCAAGTACCTCCAATACATCTCCAAAATTTGACACTGTGTTGCCTCCACTGCTATGGCTCTGGTTTAAGCCACCATCATCTTTCCCCTGGATTATTGCCACAGTCTCTTAATTGGTCTCTGTGCTCTACCTCTGGACCCTGAGAGTCTGAAATCAGATGGCTCACTTGCTCATCTCTTTCAGGTTTCTGAACAAATGTCACCTTCTCAAATGAAGTCTACCATGAAAACCCTACTTAAAACTGAATTTCTTTACCATCCATTCTGCTCCATTTTCATTTCCTCCCCTCTCATCTTTATCACTTATTGATTCTAACATATTTCTTATAATTATATTGTCTGTTTGTGATCACTGCTTTTATGACCCCAGTACCTGGACCAATGCCTGGCCTATAGAGAATACACATAATTATTAGTTGCATGTGTGAATGCATGTGTGAGTGTATAGGAGAACAATGGTGTATAGGGCATAATATGTTCATTTAGCAACACAAATCAATTGTATGAAGACTGGAGAGAGACTAAGGGCAAAGAATAAAAATGGCAATGTTGCAGGTAAACTCAACCCACCCTTCCTCTCAATGAACATCTGCCCTAGAATTAACATGACACAGTATATGAATCTGCTATTTTTTTATGTTATGTCAGTGGCCTCACAGTGTGAGAATGGTACATATTGGGTGGGATTATTTTACTATTTAAAAATGGGTATACATAAGGACCTCAAATGCAAGACAGCAACCTCGTCTGAAGCTCAACCAAAACATTATGATCTGTTCTAAAGCTAAAGGGGAAAACAGCTGTGCTGAATTTATGTATCAAGAGAAGGCACATTGGCCAGCTGTGGGAGGCACATGACTATAGTTCCAGCCCCTCAGGAGGCTGAGGCAGAAGGATCACTTGGGCCCAGGAGTTTAAGTTTAACCTGGGCAACATAGTGAGACTCCATTTCTGAAATGTGTCTAACATGGTATTTCATAAGGGGTCTTTACTGGCCATCATTTTTACCTTACAAGTTCACTTTAGAACTTAACCACCAGATAGCTGGGACTTTAATGTATTCAATGGGGTTATTATTATTATTTTTTTAATAATTGAGATGACAGATGGTATCAGGAGCAAACATAAAGTGTGTTATAAGAGCATACCTTTCCCAAACCATACATATTTCCTAACAGCATTCTTACTGAATATATTTTGTACTCATGGGGTCCCTGCTTACCATCCTTTCCTGCTTCCAGGAATGCCCTTCTTCTTCCCCACTTGGCAGAATTCCACTTTCCTTTTGGGATTCATCCCAAGCATGTTTCTGGAAGATGACCCTTTGCTGAACTTCCCATCTCCTTTAGCTGTTTTTCAGTTCTGCACTGTATCATAACCTTCAGTCATCTCTTTTGAGTATGCACTAGGTGTTGATTTTACGTGTTTACCTGTTTGTCCCCACTGGTCTTTTGCACATTTTTTATGCTTGTAATTTGTGTATTATCTGTGCATTGATTTGTTTAGCAATATCCTCTGGTCCAGCATAGTGACTGCTATGTATTCGGTGCTCAATAAATATCTGACAAATAATGAGGACTAAGAAACCTAGACATATGTCTAGCTCTGACTTAACTCTGATCTAACTTCCAAATGGCTTAGCAAGGTGACTCTTTAGAACAGAGAACACATGTACCCTGTTTACTTGTGAGGATTACTGTATGAACTGGAAAATGAGATAATGCAGAGAAATTTACTGAAAGAGAATAATTTAAATGCAAGATATTATTATCATAACTTCTAAGGCATGTGCGCAAGAGAGACTGGTGAGTGCTTTCTTGATGATCCTTCTCTTTTCTCCTCCCCTTCTCTTTCTCTCTTCTCCATTTCTCCTTCCTCCCTTCGTTTCTTCCTTCCCTCCAACCTCCCTTTCATTCCTCCCTTTTTCTCCCTCTTTTTCTTCCTTATGAGTGAGTTCCTAAATACAAACACCTCTAGGAAATTAATCACCTATCTAATGCAAATTTTTGAGGAACTTTCCAACCCTATCTTACTCCATTGGCCCCAACTTATTCCTTTTACCTTCTAGTTAACTTTATGTCTTGAGATCTAGTTTGGATTTGTTTTTCTCTGATTAACAGTTAAGTCAGAAACTACGACTTTTTCTCAGAGCACTGAGAGCAGGCACTAGGATACAAGAGTGTATGTATAATATATCATTATTATTCCTAAAAAAACTTTAACTTGAAATAAATTGTTTAAAAGCATATACATTCTTTATGCATATAAGGAATTTCCTAAAATAGTGTGCAGCAGGAGAACAAGAAGTTTGGATTTTATCATTCTCCTGGGATTTAGTCTGTTAGCAAAAATTTACACTTGCTATGCTAAATCTGGATTTTAAAAAGTCAATAAAATCTAGGAGAAACTCAGACATCACAATGGTAAATTATGATTTTATAATGAATCCTTAACACCATATACATTTTACTCTTTGTAATATAAGCAGGCATATAATAAAATATTATTTTATATTCCATATTTTACCTATGTTGTATTCCTCTATTATACAACTTGGCTGGTCATTGTATAAAGACAGCTTGGGCTGGTCATTGTATAAATACCTCTCTCTGTCACCTGACTTTCTCTCCGTTTTAAAAACAAGACATTCCAGAGGTACTTGGCATGCAAATAATCAAATAGGTGCCATATTGCAGCCCTAAGCCAGGCACACAGAATGGAGCCGATAAGAGGTACATATTTTCTTAAGATAGAATTATACACCCTTTTAGTCTGTCTTTCTTAACAGAGGTAGATTTTTAAAATCTAGTTCTTAGAAGTTATTGAGTACCGATTATACCACCATCAATGTATAAATTATTACTATTGTTTAGGGAATTGTCTTCTTCCTTAAATAGTGATTACTTCCTAAAAAGTGTTGAATTTTTAATGGTTATACCCTCAATGGGAATATCTGAAAGAATCTCTGAAAAAAATTACATACAGGTTTAAGAGTAGTTATTTGAGAAAAGCAAATTGATGGTGGAAGATTAAGAATTAGCAAAAAAAAAAAAA
>NW_012117488.1:12712397-12763613 GCF_000951035.1 Colobus angolensis palliatus | reverse complement strand
AAAAAAAAAAATCAGCCATTTTTTGTGCAGCTGAAAGACATTGCCTGGCATTTTACCCCAGAGTTCTCAGGTATCTCTTGGAGACTTTTGAGAGACCACCATTATGATTAACTGTCACATATGTGGAAAAAAGAAGCAATGAGTCAAATGAAAAATGTGTATTGTATCTTTTTATTATTATTTACTAATAGTGCTGACTTTTTGCATTAGTTAGATTATTTCAAGTAAAACTTGCAATTTCTCTAAGTGATGAGTGGCCAGATAGGAAGCATAGAAAACTCTTTGTAGTCCTTGTCAATAACTTAAAAATTGCTCAGAAAGTGCATTTAAAAGTGTGAAATTCTTATTCAACTACTCCATCTCAGCTTAACCTGTCCTTTACTCTCCTATATAGAGTCTACTTATTTATACTTATACTACTTAGGAGCCTTTATCCTTTCTGCATATCTATCTACCATCTGTATCCTTCCTTGCTCATGTGTCTCATTTCATTAATTTACTTAATAACTTTTAAATCACTTATTTGAAAAATGATGAATGCCAGGCACTTAGATAGTTCTAGTATTGAATTCAAATGACTCAAAATACGATCTTCATGAATCAATTAATTTACTACTAAAATTTTAGACTTTTTTTTTTTTTCCTGCCCTCTTTACAGGCCTAAAGATCAATTTGTGGTTGGCTGTTTTTAGCTCATTTATCAAATCCTTGACCATCAGTTACAACCAATCTGGTACTATCAAATGAAACAGGGCTTCTCCATGATGGTGGTTCTGTGTCACAGTGGAATCTGGGGAAAATCCTGTAGTAGTTAAGTTATCACTATGCTTCCATTTTAACACCACACAATGGCTTCCATTCTTCCCAAGTGCTTAAAATCTATAACACATGAAAAAAAAAAAAAAGAGTTCTTCAATAATCAAAACAAAACTGAAAGCAACCTTAATGATTGAGGCAGCTACTTTAGCAATTTATTCCTCTTTTCTTAAAGGAGCTTTATTAAGAGCCTTTTAAAAGCTGTTATGAAGGAGTGTTTATTTCTTGTCCAGACTGTTTTTTTGAATGTGTAACTTCATAGGCACCCTATTATAACTTATCTACAACTAAAAATCTTGAAACAAGTGAGATAAATCTCCAGTTGCCTTTTCAAAGTAATTCTTTCAGCTATATAATTTTTTTTTCCAAATATCCATGCCCTCTTAGACTGAGAAATGTCTGGTAGAAGACAGGCATTTCCTTTTGCTGTATGTAGATTTTTATGCCATCAGGCATTTTCTCCTATTGGCCTCAGGTAAAAGAAAAAAAAGGTATTTGGGGTTTTGAACAAAGTAGAAAGCAAAGAGCAGTGCCAGCTGTATTATTATGGTTTTATCTTCTATTTTCACATTTCCCTACAATCTTAAATGTGATTTTAGTGTGGGATGAAATTGCATTTATGGTTGTACCTATTTGGTTTTTAATTGTCATTAATATGGGTGACACGGTTTGGATCTGTGTCCCTAACCAAATCTCATGTCAAATTATAATCCTCATTGTTGGAGGTGGGGCCTGGTGGGAGATGATTGGATCATGGGGAGAAATTTCGCCCTTTGATGCTGTTCCTGTGACAGAGTTCTCATGACATCTGGTTGTTTAAAAGTGTGTAACACCTCTCCCCTCTCTCTTCCTCCTGCTCTGGCCATATGGGATGCCTCACTCCCACTTTGCTTTCCACCATGATTGCATGCGTCTGATGCCTCCCGAGAAGCTTAGCAGATGCCAGCGTCATGCTTCCTGTGCAGCCTGTGGAACCATGAGTCAATTAAACCACTTCTCTTTATAAATTACCCAGTCTCAGGTATTTCTTTATAGCAGTGAGAGAATCAACTAATATGGTGGATTTAATTAAAAATAACATGATATGCATGCAAAACAGGTTGTCCTTTTCAGGGAATTAAATAATTAAATTGCTTTTGTTTCTTACCATACACTAGGTTGCTCTGCTTTGAAGGAGTTGTAGACATAGGAGACATGCAAAAAGTCACAGGTTTCTCTTCAGAACATTTCTATATGTGGTTAACAGTTTAAACAGAACTTTCATATGTACCTTTGATCCTCTTATTAATGAAATTAATAGTTAGAACCTACATTTTCTCTGTTTTGTAAAATAAGACATTGAAAAATTGATGTGGGCAAAGCCATACAGCCTTTGTTTGACTTGAATGACAGCAATTTGTGGGCAAAAACTTACTTATCTTGGTCACCCCTGTGCCTAACAAGGTTCCGGCACATAGTTGATGGTAATTAATGATTGATGAATACATAAATGAATAAAGATATAAATGAAATTAGAACCTAGACTTCTAGTCTTCTGCTCATTCCATTTTATTAAAGGACTTTTAAGTTGAAAAATGTTTTGAGATCCCATACCCCTACCATTGGAAATTACTACAATTATGCCAGAAAGACACCCCTGGGCAGTATATGATACAGGAACACGATGACCTCAAGCTTGAAATTGCCTGATTGCTAAATATTCGGCATAGATTACATGTTCTAATTTTATTATTTTTCTTCATGAAAAAACATGGGCCTCCTTCATAAACGTTTCTATCTCTGTGGCTTAAATTAAATCTATTTTTAACCTCAATACTTTCTCTTACTGAATACTCACTTGCTAGCTCATTTGTACTTATGTCTAGATATCACACAGATTCAACATGGACATCTTGTCCTAATTAGACAGATAAAACAAGACACATTTATTAGTAGGTCAGTGTAATTATTTTTCATTGTATTTTATGTTTTATTTTTAAGTTTTGTCTAGAGACAGGGTCTCACTATGTCACTCAGGCTGGTCTTGAATTCCTGGCCTCAGTGTTTCTCTTGCTCCAGCCTCCCAAAGTTTGGGATTACAGGTGTGAACCACCATATCCAGCCCTATTTTTTATTTTAAAATATCAACAAAAATATATAAAGTGCCAAGGAAATGTGATATATGTGCTATATGCATTTCCATGGAAACACAGTATGCTAAGATCTACAAATTTGAGACCAACTTTATTTTAGGTCATGTATAACTGAACAACTATCTCTACTGCCAATCAAAATGACAACTGCAAATTTATGAGCTTGATCTGGGGAAAAGATAAATCCCAAAAGGTGATTTAAGTAAAGATAGAGTAGAGGAGAAAATGAAATTTGCAGAAACTAGGTGTTACTGTCCATTATGGTTGCTAAAATTACTACTGGGTCCTCAGAGAAGTGACTGAAATAGTGCCCATGCACTGGCTAATAATTTGAAAGGATGTAAGTTGAGATTAAAAAGGGAAAATTTAAAGTCCCTATGACAAATATGTGTGAGCTGGGTGGTACATTTTCTCATCTAGAAACAAACAAACAAACAAACAAAAAACTTAAATAGAAACTTTAATAGAAAACCTTAAACTTTTGGAAAATTGATCTGTCTGTCAAACTTCATAACATGATTTAGGTGGGAGTTTTTCTTGCCTCAGGGAGTGAGAGGGCTATTGGGCTTAACTAATGAGATTTCATATAAATAGATGAATTCAAAAGAGAAAAATTGCTCTAATATTTTTACTCATTTTAGTGGTTAGAGATCAAGGAAATTACCTATCTATGTATCCCTGTTCCTCAGTGAGGTATTTTTTAAAAAACATTTAGACACTAGTAAAAGACTACAAATCCAAAGAAATGTATATATTTCTGCAACACAGTGCCTGGCACCCCATAGTTAATGTATGTTGGCATGCAGGGGGAGGTAAAAAAGATGGAGGTATCAGAGGGTAAGCAAAAGTGAGGAGAGAAAGGAAAAAGAAAAAGAAGGCTGTGCTTTTTCTTTTCTTTTTTTTTTTTTTGAGTGGGAGTCTTGCTCTGTTGCCCAGGCTGGGGTGCAACAGCACAATCTCGGCTCACTGCAACCTCCGCCTCCCAGGTTCAAGCGATTCTTTCACCTCAGCCTCCAGAGTAGCTGGGATTACAGGCACCCGCCATCATGCCTGGGTCCTTTTTGTGTTTTTTTAGAGATGGAGTTTCACCGTGTTGGCCAGGCTGGTCTTGAACTCCTGACCTCAAGTGATCCACCCACCTCAGCCTCCCAAAGTGCTGGGATTATAGGGGTGAGCCACCGTGCCTGGCCTCTACTTTTTTTATAGTGGTAGCTATGACCTTGCCAGTTAATGGATTACTGGTTTTTAGGTTTAACACTTATTAAATAACATTTAGGACATAAAAAATGATGTAAGGAATACTGTATCAAGTATCCACATACTTGTCACTCAGTTCAGGAAGATACCTTGTCAATGCAGTTAAATCTCCTTTCCAAACCTTTCCTACATATGACCTGGATCTCTTCTATAAGTAACATTATCTTAAAATTATTATTTAGCACTCTCATGAATTTTGTTACAGATATATATATATATTTCCCTAAGTATTAAACCGTGTTGTTTTGAATATGTAAATCTTTTTACAATTGGTTTTAGCATTTCATTTCATTTTTTCATTTTACATTGTTTGTGAGATTTATATATATTCATTTATGTTCCCTATGGTATGAATATACCAACATTTATTTCTTTATTCTCTTGCTAATAGATATTTAAATAGTTTTCTTTTTTTTTATAAAACAAACAATACTGTTTCATACATTCTCCCAAGTGGTTGTCTCAATTCCCAGATCCACCAGCAGCAGTGTATAAACTTTCGTGATGCTTCCTTTCTTTGCCAGCACTTGATATTAAACAACTTTAAAAATGTTTGCCAACTCAATTATTACAAAATGATACTTCATTGTGATTTTAATTTATATTTATTATTTTCCTAATTGCTAGTAAAGCGGAGCATCATTTCATATGTTTATTGGCCTCTCTTGTGAATTTCCTGTGCATCGTGTTTGTTACTTATTGTTTTTAGTTTGAAAAATATATTGTAGCTGTGTGAAGAATACATTGTATTTAAACAAACAAAAAAAATATATATATTTCAATCTGCAAGATCTCTTTCCACTTTTGTGTTTTAATGAAAATACTTTCACATTTTAATGCAGTTTAATGAATATAAACACATTCATTGCTCAGATTCTCATTACTATGAGATGCCATACATCCTACTGAGACCTGCAATCTGCTGAATCTGTAATCTTTTTGCTTTCTCTCTTACTTATTCATCACTCCCCTGCATATAACCTTGATTGTCTTGCCCTTTATTGTATAAGTCTGAAAAATATGAACCCTGAATGAATCCAACTGTCTTTGTACTCAGCATCTACACCTGTACTGCTGTTCACAGTAGAGAAAAACACACAGTCGTGATCACTGACCCACTGGAATTCATAATCCTTTCACTCTGCTGTTTTCCTGGGTAACTTTTCCTTCTCCCTTCTTAAACTTAAAGCTCCCTCTCATCCATCTTCACTTTCAGCTTATGGCCTTGCTTGTTTCGCTGAGGAAATAGGAACAATTGAAATAAAAACGACACATACTTTCTCTACCACATTTACCCAGTTAATTTCAGCTATGCCAATAAATCCCTGTGGTCCTATCAAATGCGAAACCCTCCATTGCGTAGTTCATTCTCTCCCATTTATTTAATCTGCTCAATTATCTGTCTAGCAATTCTCCTCTTTCCCTTTTGTATACCATCAATTTTTCCTCTTTACTGGATCATTTTGAATACCGTAAAAATAGGATAAAATTTTCGTATCTCTTTAAAATATCTCTCTCAACTCTACTCCCTCTCCAGTAAGCACCCCTCTAGCATCTCATTTCTGGGCTTTTTTTTTTTTCTAACAAAACTACTTGGAATAGTTGTATATAATTGCTATCTTTAATTCTCTCCTTTTCTTCTCCCATTTTAGGACTTTTTGTTTAAAAAATTCAAACATACACAAAAGTAGAAAGAATAGTATGATTAAATCTTGCTTTCCTATCACTCAGATGTAATAATTATTGCCATTTGCCATACCGCCTACATCTACCTTCTTTTTTCTTTCTTTCTTAGCTGAAGCATATAAAAGCAAATTTTGGACATAATCTTATTTTACTCCTCGACTCAAGCTTTTGCCTTCACCACTTCAGCGTAACTACTCTTGTCAATGTCAACCATGACCTTACATTGTGAAGTCCAATGGATAATTCTTGCTTCTCTTCATACTAGACTGTGATGGTGAATTTTATGTGTCAATTTGACTTGGCTAAGGGATACTCAGACATCTGGTCTAATGTTATCTCTGGATGTGTCTTTGAGAGTGCTTTGGTACTATTGGTGCTGTTTCTCTAGAGGATTTTGACTAATACCTCTGCTCATTGGCAGCATTTTACAAAGTTGATTACCTGCCTTGTTGAAACATTTTCTGCACTTGACCCAGATGCATCCTATGGCTCTGGTTTTCCTCCTATTACACTAGACTGTCTTTTTCAGTTTCATTTGCTGGCCTATCTTTAAATGATGGAAGCTTTGAGATTGTTTCTTTACCTCCTCTGTTTTTTGCCTAGGCATATTGCTGGGTAGTCCAATCCAATCTTCTGGGTTTAAATGCTGTTTAAATATCTCATGATTTTCATAGTTATATCTCCAGTCAAGTCTTCTAAACCCGACTCATATGTTCTACTACAGTCTTGCAAGTATGACAAAGATGACTAATAGGCAACTCATTTTAATGTCTCAAACTGAACTTGGGAGTTTCTTACCTGCTGCAAGCAAATTCTATCCTCTAAAACGCTCCTTAATTTTTTAAAATAGTATATCCATTTGTATGGTTTCTCAGGCCCTAAAACCTTCTAGTTGGTCAGGCCCAAACTCCTCTTTCTCCCACATGCAACGTCCAATCTGTCACAATGCTTTTGATTCTTCTTTTGAACTAGCATTTAACATCCCAAATCTGAATCTTTGCTTTTGGTTCTACCTTTGAACTAGATCCTAAATCTGTCTTCTCTGCTACCACCCTGTTCCAAAACATTATCATCTCTCACCTGTATCATTGCAATGTGCATCTAAATAGTCTCTTTGTATACTATCCTTGCTCACCCCAGATCAGATAGAGTGATCCTCAAATATGTACATAGGAATATGTTATGTTCTCTCTATAATCTATAAACTGTACCATGTCACTCCTTGACTCTAATGGCTTTTTATTTTTGTCAAAAATAAAACCCAATGTCTTACAACGTTTGTAAGTAAAGTGAGAATACATTTATCCCCCAGACCGGGACACTTTGGGGATTGAAGGAGGATAATCATACTAATTAAATTGATATGATTCTGAAATATGCATTTATGAATATGTAAATTACATTAATTATATTAGATGTGAAATAATTATATTCAAGAAATATTTGAAAATAAAATTTTCTTCAAAAACAATCAATGTTTGTGAAAGTAACATTAGAAACCAAACATCTTATTTAAAAATTAACATAATCTGAATAATTATTCTGGGTCCACTTTCCCCCACTTCAGTCATGGCTTAGCTATAAATATCTCTAATATTATGTCACTGATTTTTTTTCTAAAAAGTGTATGTTTTAAGCATGACTTTATAATTTTTTTTAAAAAATAATATTACCTTCAAATATTATTCAAATTTGCATTGTTTGGTTAATTTGAAGGTGATTATACTTTTATACTTTCAATGTATTCCTTTTTTTTTTTTTTTTTTTTGAGACGGAGTCTTGCTCTGTCGTCCGGGCTGGAGTGCAGTGGCCGGATCTCAGCTCACTGCAAGCTCCACCTCCCGGATTCATGCCATTCTCCTGCCTCAGCCTCCCGAGTAGCTGGGACTACAGGCGCCTGCCACCTCGCCCAGCTAGTTTTTTTTGTATTTTTTAGTAGAGACGGGGTTTCACTGTGTTAGCCAGGATGGTCTCGATCTCCTGACCTCGTGATCCGCCCGTCTCGGCCTCCCAAAGTGCTGGGATTACAGGCTTGAGCCACCGCGCCCGGCCGCTTTCAATGTATTCCTGTTGGCAAGCTGGATTTTCAATAATTTTGATTTGCCAAGATCTTCAGATCTGAAATTTTGGCAACAGCTCCATTTGTTGAGTAACTTCCTTAAATATTTCTGGTTTAAAGTAGATGGTAGAGAATCTCAGTATATTTTTCTTCTAGTTTTCATGTGGTCAATGATATCATTACGATACCCATGGTGGATGGTAAGTGTTTACAAATAACCACAGAGCAATGTTGCTTTATAAATATTATAAATGTTTAAAAATGTGGAAGCTTAGGACACAGCAAAAATCTATGAATGAGCGCCCAAAGAATACTGTGTTCTTCTATAATACCGTAATTATAAGAAAAAACACTACTTGAAAACTTCTCTCGAGGAAATCAAGAAAGAGTCCGTTGTAAATGAGCCCATTTCTCTTTATCTTCCCTCTGGATGTGCTCTTGAGAAGGATTAGGCTGGTTTCCAATCTCTTCTCTCCAAACAAGAAATAAACTTCCATATTTTCTGTGTCTTGAAGAAGGCATTGTAGGATTTAGGGGCTGTATATGAGCTTGAAGAAGTCACTTTTAGAATTAATTTAAAATGGGATTACTCTGGCACATGTGAATCTAGAATACTCTAACTCTTAAGCAATTATAGTATCAAAGAAGCTGATTGAGCTTTAGGAAACAGCAATATTTAGGTTTGTTGATGAGTTTTTCTCTTCCTAATGAATATTTAAAAAACTATAAGCATTATTCATGGAGAATCATTCTGAAAGTATTACTATTAATACTTTTCATTATTGGGTTGAAATATACATATATATTGCTGTGAAAGATAGTTTGCACATAATTTATTTATTTTATTAATTCCAAGATATAATAACAACAAAATAAAAGAAACTGACTTTGGAACAATTTGGAACTTTAAAAGATTTTGAGAATATCAGGGAAATTTAGGAGCTTAGGGAAAAAGGTCTGTAGTTCACAATTAATTATAAATTTTAACATAATTAATTATAGATTTTAACATAATTAATTATAGATTTTAACATAATACTTTAGCATTATACTTCAAAATATCTGTGTGTAGGTGAATATTTTGAATTTTGGAATATGGTGAGGAAAGACAAAAGTCACAACGGCAGACCAAACAAATCTCACAGCAAAATATAGTAAGTTGTTCTGGATGGGCAAGGCCAAGGCTATAGTTTTGTTACTAGATGCTGTTAGGCAATATCATTTTTTGAAAAACTTGCCTATTGGAGCTGGGAAGCACTTCCACAGTTTGAAGCTGTGGATTTACACGAAAGGTCAAATAACTCTTTAGAAGGTGGCATGTGGGGGAATTATGAGAACTGTGATCTCTTGCCCCACTGAAATTTTATATATATATGAAGATATATATATACACACACACACACACTCATATAATATAATAGGATGAGTCCAGACAATGCCAGAATATTGGAAAGGGAAAAAGAAGGCCCTAAGAAGAGCTGTGTCTGGAAATAGTGTGGACTGCCAAAGGGGGCTGCAGCAGTGGCTGGCCCATCAGAGGGAACAGGGATTGGCTGATTTGAGGGATTAGTCAGGTCTAGTGTGTTCTTTAAGGAGAAGGACAGGTGTGTGAATTGAAAGTGCTGCTCCACTAAAGAGTATAATATTTTGGATCCAGGTAGCTTTGTTGTGGTTAGCCTCTGACTGAATGTATGTGAGGAGAGTACATCCTTCTCTTTGACCTATGAAACCAAGGAAACAGTATGTTTTATATCTCAAGGGACTGCTGGCACTTTTAGATGGGCTATCAAAGACCCTGGATATCTGGCTCCACTGTTAGCTGTGAAAGTCCATTGGGGGTAATAGCAGCAGGCTACAAGGCCGGAGGCAAATGGAATGGCCTGGGGGAGTGTGGGACACCTCAATTGTAGAGTTCAGCCTTGAGTGATGCCATCGGCAACAGGGGATCGTTGACAAGGACTGATTTATGAACAGAGTGCAAGCAGCCCTGGGGATTTGTGTAAATATTTATATGGAACAGAATTCCGGAAGGAATGGAAATTACCTCAGGTAAAGGGACAGTGGATTTAAGATATTATAATAATGTAAACGTAAATATAAATGACTCCTCACTTCTGCTATTGGGTTAGCGAAGCATGAGGAAGTTTTCAGTGACAACAACCTGTATTAAGCCAGTGTCAAGGTGGATAATAGCTCAGAAGTTGGAGTCAGGCTTGCGGTTTAAGGCCTGGTGCTACTGTTTTGTAGCTTTGTGATTTTTGGAAAAGTCAATTAATATTTCATGCCTCATTTTTCATATCAGCAGAATGGGAGCACAATAGTGCCTACCTCATGGGGTTGTTGTGTGATTTTTAGATTATTTGTGAAGCATTTAAAACTATGCCTGACCCATGTACATGCTATATACTATTTAGATAAAAACCAAGGAAATAGAAGAGAATGAGAAGAGTTAGAGTGCTGTTTCTAAAAAACAAAAATAATAATGGGAGAGGCTGAATTCATTCGCATTTCAGGGGCATTATTTATCCACTGCACGAACATTAAGTGAATATCACCTGTGTGTCAGACACAATTCCCTAATAAGCTCCAGCAATAGGTGAGCCAATCAGAGAGGAGCACTTGTTTCTGTTGCTTTCCATTATTCAGAAGAACTGCCACTGCATCTCTGTCTGGATTAATGGCCAGCTTGAATATTTCTTCACCAGGACAAAACATGTAGTTCTCTGGCCTAAAAAATGACTCTAAGGGCTCTGTCCAAGGTTTTCCTCTGAGGATGCTGAGGGCATTGCTAGACATTGAAAGGCAGTAGTAGAATGATATTAGAAATTGGCTATGGCACCAGACAGAAGGGGTGCCTGTTTTATAGGGTTGTTGTGAGTTTTAAATAAAGAAATCTGTGTACAAAGTCTAATAACAGGAACGTTGTTGGCCACTGATATAAGGAAGTCACATTTCTTCAATAATAATTCTCTGCTGTTTCTCTAAGATATTCAGCATCAATCAAATACACAGCACCACTGACAAGTGCTTTGGGGATGCAGCAAATCATAATGGCGAAGCCGTCAGGCTCTGGAGACCTATTTTTTGTATTCAAATCCCAGCTCTGCCACTTCCTAACTGTGTGACCGTGGGCAGAGTCTACGCTTCAGTTCCATCATCTGTTAAGTGGGAATAATAACTCTTCCTGCTCCACAGGATGGTTATGAAGATTCAATGAGTTAATACATGTGAAAACCCCAGAACATTGCCTGCTGCCTAGTAAGTAGCAATAATAGATGTTAACTGCTATTATCGATATAATAAGAGCCTGATAAAACACTAGAAGAAGAAATACTATCAGGAAAAATTTCACAGAACTTCTAACAAGGGTGACAAAGTCAGTTGCATTTTCTGCAAATGTTCTGATAGAAGAGTGTTATCACTACCCATGGTTCCAGTGGGATCATAGGCAAGAGAATGGTAGAGGAAGAATTTTGATGGCAACAGTAATGAAAGTTAAAGCAGGAAGCTCACAAAGGATTTCCTAAATATATGAGATACTGAATCAAGGGCAGCAAGCTTATTGAAAACCCTGCCAGCTCTTGAGTCTGAAACCCTGTCTCCTTTCCATGACTTTCAAGGTCCTGCTTGGTCAGCTTTCCTGTCTAACCCTCTAACCTCTTTTCCCAGTCTCACAGCCACCACTCCACACTATGATCTAGCATTTATTTCCTCCTTAAGTATGCCAATTCTAAATTCATTCCAGTCCCAGATTTTTGCACTTGAAATTGCCTCTGTTAAATGCTCAGCCTCTGGGCTTTTCATGCTTGGCTCCTGCTCACCACTCAGGTCTTGTCTCATGTTACATCTCAATTTCCCTGACTACCTATTTGAAAGTCTCCAGCAGACTCTAGTTACTTTCAATCTCACCACCTTGCTCTCTTTTATTCTTTGTACTTATCACTGTATAAAATTAACTTATTTGCCTACTTGTATCATGAAAGCAAGGACTTTTTATCTCAACCATGATTATTCCTGTGTTCTAGAACAGCGCTTGGCACATAGTAGATCAGTAACTGCTTGTTAAATGGGTGAGAGGTGTGCTGGCTGCTGAGAGGAAGGGAGCTGGAATTTGTAAGCAGAATCTTCAGAGCCTGTAGTTGAATAGGCTGACAAATGTAGGGATAGACATTTTCAGGTCTTCTCACTTCCACAGTGAAGTTTACTGGCCATGTATGAGGTTTTTTGGCTTATCTAAAAATATGAGTGCAAATCTGTTATTCTCCTGGTATAGTTTGGACTGAATCTTTTCTCCTCTTTCCATTCATATATTAAAATATAGAACTAAAACAAAACCAAATCAATGAATAAAAAAACAAAGAGTTTAGGACCTGTCTCGGTTTTATATGTATTTTTAGCATTTTGTTAATGTAGTATTTCAAATCCATGGATAACAGATTGGCTATTCAACAAATGATGCTGAGAAAACTAGTTAGCCTTTAGGAGGGAAATGTAATGAAAATCCATACCTTGCTGAAATCAATTTCAGATAGAGCAATGAATTTCATATTAAAAAGTGAAAGTCTGACAACAGTTGAAGAAAATAGAAGTGAATATTTAGAATCTTTGATAGAGGACAAATTTCTATGCATGACCTAAAGCCAGAAACTATAAAGGAAATGGTTGATAGAGTTCCCTACATAAACATTGAAAGTTTCTGTAAGGAATAATAGGTTCTACAAATAAAATGAAGAAACATAACAAACTAGAAAATACACTTACAAAATAACCTTAATATATTTAGACATTTATTTACAAACCGTCTTCCCCCCTACACACAGACACTACCATTCAGTAAGAGAGTGTCTAGCCTTCTTAGGGCAGATAGGACTGACGGCCACCTCTTAGTCATCTCCTTTCCCTCTTTGCCCATGCAGCCAAAATTTCCCACTATAAAGGCTGAGTTGTCCCCAGAAATATGCTTTGGGGCATTCCTGTGGCTAGGTCAAAAGCATGTGACTCAATCATAGTTAGTGAGATCTGAGTTGAGGTCTTCTGGGCCTCCTAGGAAGTACTTTTTCCTCTAATTAAAAGAGGCTCATAGTAGGAAATACCCCTTTTGTATTTAATATTTAACCATACATTGTCATGTCTACCTGGGAGCCGATTTTGCTACCTTTTGCTACATTTGCCAAAAATTTCAAGCCTAAAGACCAAGATTACTTGCCAAGAAATTCAACTCCATATTTAAGTTGAGAAGTAATTAATCATGCCAAAAGCTGAACATGATTTCATGCTTCATCGTTGTTTAGATATTAAATCAGCTTTTTTTTTTTTTTTTTTCTTCCCCTACTCTAGAAGCATAGGCAGGCTACAACTATCAACAACAGTCTTGGAAGTTTTTTTTTTTTTTTAAACATGTCCAATATTTGATTTAATATTCAGAAGTCTCAGCAAATTAGTCTATTGTTTGTGGATCTGCTGCCAACCAGCCCATACAGTATGTGTAGTTGACAGTTTCTGCGTTTCCAACAACCCAGTCACATAATAGGCAGTGTTCAGGGCATCTGGCCTGGCAATCAGGTCTAATGATAAAATAAATATCTACTGTCCTCAGCAAGACTGTTGTATCTAACTTCTCACACTAATTCCCGTTCGATTAAGTTAAAGATCCAATTGTCTTCTTCTCTAGCCATCTATGCTCTATTGTTCCATGTTCTCTACAACATTCTGCACTACTTTGCCCCTGGGCTGCATTCCTGCACCTACTAAGCCATTGACTGTATGCTGTGAACTTGCTCCTCTGTAATCAGCAGTCTCCATTGTGTCTTTGACATTTTATCTCAGTGTTCACACCGTCTTCTTGTTTTAACTATAAACGGCTTCCTTCCTAAGGATAGCACTTGCACCTTTTTCTTTTAACCTTTTTTCGTCTTACATAACTCATGACCAGGGATTAGGCTATGGTGTCCTCACTGATCTCCATTATCACCTCCAGCCCACTCCTTTTCCACTCTTGTATAAAACACTAATTCTTGGCCGGCGCGGTGGCTCATGCCTGTAATCCCAGCACTTTGGGAGGCCGAGGTGGATCATCCGAGGTCGGGAGTTCCAGACCAACCTGACCGACATAGAGAAACCCCGTCTCTACTAAAAATACAAAATTAGCCGGGCGCTGGTGGCGCATGCCTATGATCCCAGCTACTCCAGAGTATGGCTGAGGCAGGACCCGGGAGGCGGAGGTTGCAGTGAGCCCAGATCGCGCCACTGCACTCCAGCCTGGGCAACAAGAGCAAAACTCTGCATCAAACAAACAACACATAACAAAACAAAACAAAACACTAGTTCTTTTAGCTCAGGCCCATGTATTGAAGGCTGTTTAGCTAGTTTGCTGCCATCACACTGCATATCTTCAGAACAAGCAAGAAGAATCCTTCAGTATCCCGGTTTCTGTGTCTTGACCTCTTTTACTTCCATGACTTTCTCTTTTACTCCACTTCAAAAACCTGCTCCAGTGGTCATTCCTAACATCAAGACACCTCCTCTATTTTTTTTTTCTTCAAAATAAGTAATTTAAACCTCATACGCTCTTTACGATATTCTCCTATGTGTTCTGTGTATTTATTCAACTATCCCTTTTGCAACTGATGGACACCATCTGTGTCACTTGTCACTTTTTGTGCATATTCATTCCTTTGTCAACAGCTACATTTCCTGACTCTTCAACAAGGTTACATTCCGTGATTCATCATTTCAACAACACCCTTGCCAGTGTCTTAAATTTCCTTTTCCTCTGTTTTTCTTTTTCATCACATGTACTTGGAAATGTTCCAAATCAGATCAGCTTGACTGTTTAATTTGTTCTGCTTCATTGTATTAGTTAGCCATTAGCTGCTTCTAGCTTCATGCCACCTCCTTCTTTCCCTCCTCAAAGTTTATTATCCAAACTTCTCAACATAATTCTCTAAAATTATCCATTTTAACCCCCAATTTACTCATTAGTTTAGTTCTGCCAGGATTCCAACATCATCTTTCCATCAAAACAACATGTGGTAAGACAACAAATGTCCCCCATCTTCCCAAATCCTTCATGTAATTGTCAGTAATTTACTTGAACTTTCAGAGAGATGTTGTCCTTTTGACTCAATCTTCTTGAAAAAAACCTCTTTTCTTAGTTTCTATGTCATAACGTGCTTTCCTTCATTCTTCTCAGGTCATTTATTCTCTGTTTCTTTTGTGGGGATTCATTCTTATGTACCTACTCAATAAAAATTGGTATTACCAAGGGTCACTTTTAGGTAATCTTCTCTGCTCATTTTATACTACAAATTGTACCTTATATCGTGAATTAAATTGTTCTCAATATGCAAATGACTCAAAAATGGATGTTTCTAGATTTACAATAGCTCCCAAATTCCAGACCATACATGGAATTGCTACTTGGTATTTTCTCGTGGTTGTGGTACAGGAACCACAAAATAAATATGACCAAAACTAAACAAAGATTTATAGCCATCTCTTGCAGAAAAGAAAAATAAGCACAACACAAACCCTTTTCCAGTGCTGCCACCATCTACTCAGTTATGTGAACCGGAAACTCCCTATACCCTGTACATAATCATATCCTCTCAGTTTCAACTTTCACACAATCTAGGTTAACATCATTTCTCACCAGAAATACTAGCATGGTGTCACAACCAGCCTACCTGCTTATAAGGTATCGTACATCCTCAAGAAACATTTGTTTGATAAATGAAATGAGTGGATAAAATAGATGAAGAAAAAGTCATTATAAACATAAATGACATATATACATATATATTTTTAGACAGAGTCTTGCTCTGTCACCAGGCTGGAGTGCAGTGGCATGATCTCGCCTCACTGCAACTTCCGCCTCCCGGGTTCAAGCAATTCTCCTGCCTCACCCTACCGAGTAGCTGGGACTACAGGTTTGCACCACCACACCCAGCTAATGTTTGTGTTTTTAGTAGAGACAGAGTTTCACCATGTTGGCCAGGATGGTCTTGATATCTTGAACTCGTGATTCACCCGCCTTGGCCTCCCAAAGTGCTGGGATCACAGCCACTGTGTCTGGCCTTGGTTGTTTCTTATCAGTGACTTAAGTCACATATACTTTTTTAAATTCTAGCTTTTTTATACAATAGTACATTGATAACATCCTTTTACTTTATTTAAAATATCATAAAAGAAAATTGACTTTCCATTTTAGTTTTCAGTTTTATGAATTTTATCACATGTGTGGTTTCTACTATAATCAAGATACAAAACAGATGCATCATTCCAAAAAAACTTCCTCAAGCTTCCACTCCATGGTCATACCCTCCTTTCATCCCTTTCCGCTGATAACAACTGATCTGTTTTCCATAACTATAATTTTGCCTCTTTAGGAATGTCTTACAAAAGAAATTATTCAGTATGTAACCCTTTAAAACTGAATTCTGTCATTAAGTCTTTCTCATATGAATTATTATGTGCACTGATATGTTACTCATACATGTAACTGAGTAGTATTCCATCATGTGAGTGTACAATAGTTTGCTTATCCATTCAACATCTGGGTTATTTTCAGATTTTAATTTATTAATTATTATACTGTCTCTTTTGTATAACTTCTATATTGTTGAGTTCTGTAGATTGTCACTCTTTCTATTATTATTAGAAAAGGATACTTAAAGGAAGATTTTTATTTTTTATAACTACTTCATAAAGTTGTGTGAAATAAAATATTTTTACAATAAGGACAGGCTACTTTAAATTCTTTTAGTTTGCAATATGTCTGTAATTCTTGATTTACAACTTGGTAGGTACAAAATGCTCTTCCATTTAAGATATTGTTTTAAGACCAATGTAGAGAGAAAACTACAGATACTCTACATTACAGATATCTAAAATATTCTTGCTTTACTTCCCTTCAAAGCTCTTAAGTCTTTTTGCATGAGTACATGTGTAATTCTTTTCACATTAAGACAATTATTTCATGAATAAATTCATGTTCAGAGTCCTGAAGATAGTGGGTTGTTTCTTCATGAAACTTTCATATTTTTGTAGTTGAGGTAGCCTCTTATTTGCCTCTCATATATCTAAAAATGTGCTAAATATAATTTCTTTACATATATATAAAAGTCCTAATACTTTGTGAGACTTTTTTTAACATCATGACAACCCTGAAGATAGAATGCTCTTGAGATATAGCAAAACATTGTGCAAATCAGCCATTTATTTAACTCAATGTAGTAATATCCCAGGAAAACTTGGAGGTCCATAAAAGGAGGAAGCACCTCCAGATATATGCAGTACATACTATGTGTAGGTAAGAGTTTGTGTGTTTATGTGCGTGTATGCGTGTGTGTGTGCCTGAGCACATATGAGAGAGACAGAAAGAGAGAGAGGGGCAGAGATGTGATAACCAGCACCAGATGAAGATAGATATAGTGAAGAGTTTAAGGAAACTTTACAAATTTTATCTTGGGGGTGAGAAATTGCTTGGAAAATTTCTCTCTCTATATGTATATATGTGTGTGTATATATATATGAAAGGTAAGCTTTTAGTCAAAATTGTCATTTTGTTGACAATTTTGGCTCCAACACTGTTAGACCAACAAGACTGCCTTATCTTGGTACTTGTTGGTCTGCATAGAACTTTAGTTGATTACGTTTGAAGAAGGAAGAAGTTTGGTTGGAGTATGTGGCAATGGGAGAGACAGAGAAATGCAAGTGAAAGCAAATGGTTTGGCATTTGTCTTCTATCAACATTCATACCTTGGTTTGAGCCCTAACCCTTTGAATATTGGGAGCTACAAGCATGAGAAATATTTCTGTTCTTGTACTTGAAGAAATTTAAGTACAATTTAAGTACAAGTGTACTTTTTTCATGGTTCAGGTGAAAAGTGTTATTTTCTCCACTCCGCCTGGAGCTTCGTTTCTTTAGAACCCTCAAAATGGTGACTGGAAGTATTGGTATTGGAAAATTGCTCATTGGGTATGTTCATCAAGGGTACTTTCAACTATAGTGTCAAAGAAGTACCCTCAAAATTTCTAGGCTATGACCATGGACAATAAGCCAGAGAAAGAAAGCAAGACACAGTATGGTGATTTTTACTTACATGTGATCTAGTTTGAATCTTCATGTTTTCCAGAAATGACTATGGGAGAACTGGAGATATATGCTACAGCAGGTGGTCAGGAATAAGAGTACAGATGGAGCTCAGAAATACAATTTTTTTAGGCTTATATATTAATGTCCTTCATTTGTACCCATTGGATGATAAGGCCAGGAAAAAATAGGTAATCACACTCTTAAATATGATACAGACATGTGATGTATAATGATAGAGATGTATAAGGTAGACCCACCCACTGGTGGTTAATCAACTGTTCTTATTTTTTTTAAAACCAATTTGAATTGGTGATGGTCCATCACCTTGTTCTCCATCCATATAATTTGAGGACAGGCCAATCTGTTTTCCCAAGGTAAGTTAATGGAAATATAATCTATTTTAATGCATGGTTAAAGGACATGAAGAAAGCATATCCCTTATTCCTATATGTGGAGTAAAAGCTGCTCAGGGCTACTGTGTCCTCAGGACGCATGTGTGGAGTCACTATTAGTATTTAATAGAAGCTGGGCATGTGCATCAAGAAGATAATATTATAGTACCTGAGAATATCAAAAGAGCTATATAATATTAGGGCTTTTCTTGTGGAATAGACATAAAAATGATTGAAATCCTAGTTTAAGGAAAAAAAAAACACGTATTCATTTTAACTGTCTTCTTTGGTGGTATTTATAGAAAGAGCTTTTATTCTTTTTCCAACAGCTTCCCCAACTGTGGAAAAAATAAATGATCTCAATATGATTCAATCTAATATAAAAACCCTTACCCTGCAATGTTCCAGATCTCATTCAAGTACAAATAACCATTTGCCTAGAATCTGGAAGAAAAGTAAAGGTTGTCTACACCTAAAATTTGCCTTAAATTGACAGAATAAAAAGATCTGCTTGTGTGTCTCTGTGCATATGTTTATGCATATATGTGTGAAAACATCCTACAGAACATTAAGATATGGAGGTAAAGCAATCAGAGATCTAATTCAAATCAGAGATGTTTCATTTTCTAAGTCCTGGTTTGCTAAGAGACTGCCTTTTCAAAGTTGTTAGCCTACAAAAATAAAATAAAATAAAATAACAAAATGCTGTATGTTTTAAGTCTGTCTTCTTAAATTTCTTTCCTCTGGTTCCAGCAAGATAAAAATAATTTAGTATTTTTTTAAAACACCCTGATAAATCTGTGATTGCTTAAAATGGGGAGATTTTTAAAATTCCAATTATCTTTTCACAATTAGCATTAAGCCTAGTGTAAGGATGCTTAGTGGCCTCCATTTCGTTTTTCAAATCGCATGTCCCAGATCATCACATTCAAATTCAATAAGCACTCATTGTTTGAAGTAGGATTGTGTTTTCAATATACTGATTTTTTAAAGTGAGATCCGTGGATAAAAAAGGAGTGTTTTCCCTTCTTTTTTCTCTAAGGAGATAGTGGATAGGGGGCCTGGGCTGGAAGGTCTTAGAAGTCTCAGAAGCTGTAATATCCTGATGCTGAACTGCATGTTGGATGGTTCAAAACACTCACCCGAGAAGACACGGCCTTTCAGAAATCATGTCTTTAGAGACCCCATGTACTTTGTTAGAAGCCGTATTGTTAAATTCAGATAAATCAACACTTGCTTCTGCTGAGGATTGTATCTTTGCATTATATTCTATACCGAGTTAAACATAATCACATTTTTAAAATTTAATTTTCTTTCTCAAACACCATATGGGCTGTTTTGATTGTTTCTGTGAGAGAATTTCATTTCTAAAAAGTCAACTCTATAATTACTTAAATCTATTTAAATTTTACAACCTCCTGTTACTTATATTCTTGTTCCTTTTAGTAAATCCTAAATGAATGACTTTGGCTATTTGTATTTCCATAATATTTGAGGTAATTAATAGATTTGAGGTAATCTGCTCTGAGTATTTATTTCATTTTCATGTATACACAGTGAAATTTTTATTATCTTTGCGTTTTCTAAAAATGTGTCCCTATAAAAAATAAGCTAAATTTTAAACAACATAAAAAAATGTCCATGAGTCCTAGACCTATTTACTCTTCCTATAGTTGATCCCTTCCATTCTTTTTCTCTTTATTCCTACTTTAAAAACTAAAAAAAGAAACTTTTGCTTTGACCAATTTATCTTTTATTCTTGTTATTCTTCTTTATTTAAAAAAATCCCTTTTTATCTTTTGCTTATTAGTGGACTCTTCAACAAAGTGTTTCTTGGTTTGGGAAAGGTGAAGTTCGTGCAATTTCTGCAGAGCTTGCTTTTAAAGATTTGCCCAGGAGGTGGCACTAAAGCACTATAATAAGATTGAGTCACAACTATCAATTTTAAAATGTCACCTGGGGAAAAAAAAAAAAATCTCTGAGGAGTCCTGAGGTTGTTACCTGTAAAGAAGGTATGTTTGCAAACAAAGAACATTTTGCACTTGAAATCCTACCACCACATAGATTCAATTATGTCCAGTTAAATCCTTTCTCCTGGACAAAAGAAGTAAATATTCTTGTAAAAATAGTAGGAGTTTGTATGAATATGCGTCTCTGCTGGGGAGAATTAATTGAGACAACCTTTGTCTCCAAAGAGTTTTCTAGGTGTTGTATAAAATATTACATTAAATCTGCATAAAAACAGAATTATAAATGTGTTTATTAGTATCCATGCGGTTCTCATTTTGACACAGGGGGATTGATGCGCACAGTCTATCTCTTATTAGTGTTAATGGGAATTACATATGTAAATCACCAAGTCGCAGTGCATAGAGATGAAAATCTCCATAAAGATTAAAATTCTGCATTTGTATTGCTTTTGATTACGGAGAAACTGAAAGTATGATAGTTGTGCTTATATCTTTAAACTTAGTAGGAATAAGTTGCACCTGAAACAACAGACCCTGAATTTATTCAAGTTAAACCTTCAGTTTTGTGTGATGATCAATTCAGAACCAAAAGCTAGAGAGGCTTCTCAGATTGCCAACCCTGAATCCTGGAATTTAGCCAACCCTGAAGAGCTCCCACAGCTGTTCCCATAGTAGCAGAGGTTGCTTCTGGGTCTAGCTTCCAAGAAGAAATACCTTCTTTTCGATGCCAGTTCAAGCATCGAAAAAAAAAGCAGAGCTTTCTTCTCCCTCCTGACCCTTATCTCTGCAGCGCTTTCTTCCTCGCAAAGTGCGGCTGCCCAGCCTCACTGGCACTTGTTGCACCTGGCCTCCTCGGAACTCTACCTAGGTTTGAAGCTGGTCTCCAGTGACCCTCTAGAAGTAAGTCTCTCCAGAATGCCCCCAGGCCCAGGCAGCAAGGAGTAAATGTGAGCCACACTGCGGCAACCAGCAGCTCCTGACTGACTGTTCTGTTTTGGCAGTTAACCAGAAAAGTGAAGAGAGGATTTTGACAGCTGGGAGATCCCCTGCCCTACAGACCTACAAGATTCTTATGCCAGAAAAAGAAACCCTTCCATCCAGGAATGTGTGGAGCCAGTCAGTCTTTTTCTTAGCTCACTGTCTTTCCCTGCTCTGCTTTTCTGATCACTGCCCTGCCTAGATGACTAATAAGTAAGATCGCTTGCAGAATCTGTGTGGTCTCCATCCAGCTGCATTCTTTGCTCCCATCGTCCCAAAGGCTTTCTGGCCTTAGTTAAAAGCCCTTCTACTCTTGAGAATATACTTCCAGTAGCTGGAGACTTCAGTTTTCTGTCACCGGATAAGATATCAGAGCTACTCAATACATATTGAGCTTCCGATGTGGCCAGCACTATTTTACACTGATTACATGAGGAATAGGGGAAAAGATCCCCACTCTTTTTCATTTTTTCTTAACCCCCTTGATTCTAACTAGCTTTGAAGTAAAATAGCCTTTCATTGTCTTTCCTGCTCCTAGGTTGGCTATAGCAACCATTTCTGTCTCTGCTTGTGGTGTGTGCCAAGGTGATAACTGTCCCATGTTTATCTGCTGTTCATATTTAATAAGCAGGTTTTAAAAGGCGTGATTGGAGATGGTGTATACTCTAGATAGATAATTCCCTCTGGTTTTAAGAAAAGGTGAAAAGGAGTCTTTTATGCTACCTTGAAAATTCACTCTCTATCTTGCAGGTTTTTAATTTTTAAAGTAAAAGAAAATGTGTTTTGTTTTTTCTTTTTCGTTTCAGGACAGAATGGAAAACTGTAACACTAGTACCGTGTGTTTCATAATGATTTGCTTCACTGATAGAGAAAACTGGCTGTTGACAATGGTTGACTGAAGCCGACATAGCCTAATAAGGAAAAGAGACATTTTATTGATTATAAGACAAAAATACCCAAACTGGGTTTTGTCCCTTTAAATTTTTTTGACTCTAAAATGGAGATCTTGTACCTTTTAAATCTGAATTTAGTGTGATATTACAATTACTTTTACTATCACTCTATTCATGCTCTCTAAAGGAGCACACACATTCATTACCAGAAAAAAAAAAAAAAAAAGAAAACCTACTACTCTTTAGTAGGCACTTTGCTCAGGAACATTTACAGACACCCACACATAGAGAAAAATTCAAAGCAAGAGATAAATGTATTCTAATTTTAAGGGGTATTCTGAGGTCATTGCTAAAAATTTTTTATTTGAAGTCATTGCCTCTGAGTTGAATATAAAAAAAGTATTTCTTCAGCACAGAATCTTCAATCCATATCTCATTTACCATATTTAAATCCTTAATCCTCTAACACCAATTCAAATAACAGTCTACTTGCTACATTCCAGCTTTGGGTCACCATTCAATGAGAAATGACAGGCAGTGAAATCAGGAGGGCTCATTGGCGGGTAGATAATGGATGTCAAAGAAAGCCAGCATAACTCAGAAACGGCTAGCATTTATAAATTGTCCAGTAAAAAAATATTTTCTGAATACACTGCTAGGCAGTAGGAGCAGTGACCAAGATAATCACCCTTCTCAAAAAAGCTTTCACTGTTCTCGAGGGGCTTATGGTCTCACAAGGCATGTTGATATAGAGAGAACTACAGGAGCAAATAACTGCTGTAAACTCAGTGATTCTAAATGTCATATGTCTGCTGAGTGCCTAATATACACCATCGTGCTAATCTTCACAACCCCCTTATGAAATATATATTATTAACTCCACTTTACAAATGAGACAATTAAGGCTCAGAGAGGTTATGTTACACGGTTAAGGCATATCGTATTCAGTGATAGAGACACCATTTCAACCTAAGGTTCTCAGATTCCTAAGACAGAGACCTTTCTTCATACCTTGCTATTTCTTTCTCTTGGGATGCAAATGATCAAGTAAACTTTTCTGCCTGGAACACAGAGGTGAACAGGTAAGACTTCACAAAGAAGAAATTTCTTAGGACTGAGGAATAAATTTTCTAGGCACATTTCATTGGCTAATTAAAAAAAGAAGTGCTGGAGTGTTGCTAGGTAGTTTATATTTTATTCCATTTCAAGTTGGAAAAATACCTAGCTTCAAAGCTTTGTTTTTGTATATATTTTTTTGTGGGGTGGATCACATTGTAGGCAATTTGGAGAAAATGTTTATAGTTGTACAGGCTGAGAATCTGGTCTTTCCCCAACACATATTTTAACATATAGCAAAACATAGCCACAATATAGTCCTGCTGTTCACAAAGTAAAGCTTGATTCTGGGACATATAAACAGGAATGTAACTACAGCAGACATGAGTTAATCCTCTCACAGTCCTTAGCATTTGCAAAGCTTTTATTAGAGCCTCTTATTTACAACTGGCTGAAGCAATTTAAACAAGATACATGAAACCTGGAGAGAATCCAGAGGACAGAGGCAGGACGAATATAAAGATTCGTTGAAAAGAATTCAATTCAACAAACACTCATATGTAAGGTATCACAAGAAAAAGCATAATCCCAAAGAGCTGGGCCCACATCTGTTTTATTAATTAGTATGTCCACAGTTCTCAGCCCAGTACTGGGTGTATAGCATCACCTCAGTCCACATGTGATGAATTGACTCAAAGGCCTTAGAATCTCGTAGGGATGCAAAAATAAAAGAAGGTCTGCAATGCAAGGAGCAGGAGATAAATGATACAATAAATGTACAAAGAAGGACAGAAGAAAATGACTCATTCCGACTAGTTTGTCACCGAAGTCTTCATGAGTAAGCCTGATGTTTGAGGTAGGCTTTGACTATGGGGGAACTTTCTACAGGCTAAAGAGAGAATGGGATTTCTGGCTATAGGTTTAGTCAGTGAAAAGATGTAACGGTAAGATAATTTATGCTGCATTTATGGAATTCAGGATGGTAGAACTTCAATCTAAAGTTCATGGATGGAAGTGAAACAGAGAAAACAAGACTGAAAACAAAGTTAATCTCAGGCTATGAAAGGCTTAAATGGAATCTTAAGAACTCTGTGCTTCATTCTTTAGGCAGTGGAGAAAATGAGAAATAACATTTATTGAACTATGGTAATACAAGTTTTATAGTGAATAAGTATGCAATTTACAAACACTCATCCTCAAAACCATGCCGAGGTTTAGAGAGTTTAAGGAATATTCTCAAGATCACATATCTGGTTTAGCATATCTGTTTCAGTCTGTATCTGCCTGACTCCTGATCCAAGGCTATTAACTAATAAACTAAATGGCCTTATTATCAATAGCTTTTAGAGGAGTAACTGATATGATTAGAACCATGTCAGTTTGAAAGATGCATTAAAAATATGGAAGGATAGAAATAATGAAACCAGTAAGATTATGGCAATGGTCCAAGAAAATATCATTTAAGGCATAGCTATAGGAATTGCAGTGGAAGTGAAAATAGGGCCTGAATATAAAGGCAATGTGAAAGGCAAACAAATAAGGATTCAAATAGTTTTAATTTGATGATGCAGTTGTTAAATAGTGCTGTTAGCCAAATAATTATTGTTCTTTTCTTTCCAGACACACTGATCACACTTTCTGCACTCCTATGGTTAGGTTTAGTCATGTGATTCATTTGTGACAATAATTATACAGAGAAGTGAAATGTGCTATTTGTTGCCTGAGTATTTAATTGATAATGTATGACTTTCCAGAGCATTGTTTTTTTCTCTATCATCATGACTGGCAATATTTGAGGTGACTGCTCTTTCAGCCTGGTCTTAGGCTAAAATATCAGTGGCTATGAAGAACAGGGGACCTGTTGACCTACAAGAGACTTGTGAGTAACAAAGAACCCTGTGTTGCTGTAAATAACTGATATTTTAGTTTTTTTTTTTTTTTACTGCAGCAAACTTAGCCTGTCTTGACTGATACAGAAGTGAGGCGGGAACTAGCTAACATTTATTGAGCGCTTATTCTGTGACATGCACTTTTCTGAATTGTCTTTCTTAGTTCTTAAAATAAATCTATTAAATAGATGCCATTACTATCTTTATATTTAGATGAAGATATTAGGTGTATTGTCATTAATAGAGCTTCACTAAAGATTAGCCAAGTACTCCAGCCAGGATTTGAATCTAAGGAGTTTTACCCTAGTGCCCACGTTCTTGTACACCATGTTACTCTTTCATCTTGTTTTCTGGTCAGGATGTCAGGGATAATAGTTATGCAAGATTAGTTGAAAGAGAGAGAGCAGGATTCTAGAATGTGTGTTGGGAGGTGACTACATTTTAAAATATTTTTAAGTAGAATTGGAACTTTCAGAAGCAGAACATTAGGCAATATTACATAAATTTAACATTCTGAAAAAAAGTCAAAGCTGGTGTGATAAACAGAATAATGGCTCCTGAAAAACATTCACATCTTAATCCCCAGATCTGTGAATGTGTTACCTTACATGACAAAGGATTTCACACATGTGATTAAGTTAAAATCTTGAGATGGGAGATTATCCTGGATTTTCTGAGAGTGCTCAAAGTAATCACAAGAGTCCCTATAAGGGAAAGAAAGAAGAAAATGTGATGGTGGAAGCAAGCAGAGGTCTGAGAAACAGGAAGAAATTCGAAGATTCTACACTGCTGGCTTTGAAGATGAGGAACAGGCCAAGAGCCAAGGAAAGCAAGTGGCCTCTAGAAGCTGAAAAGGTAAGGAGACAAATTCTCCCCACAGTCTGCAGAAGGAACACAGCTCAGTCAACCAAGTTTTGACTTCCGACCTTAAGAACTATAAGATAATAAATCTTTATTGTTTTAAGCCATTAAGCTGGAGGTAATTTATTATAGCAGTGATAGGAAACTCATACGGCCGTAATAGATTTGGGAATTCATTTAAAGAGATTTGATAATTGATGCTAGAGGACTGGTGAGATTGTCCAGGGAGTATATGTAAAGTGAAACGGGAAGGGCTAAGGAGCGAGCCTAGGACAATTATAAATTGTCTTCAAGAGCAAGGCAAGGGAAAAGGGCACAGGCAATGGCGAGAGAGTTAGTGAGCAACTTTGTAAGAGGAGAGCTAGGATTGGGCTAGGCATAGATCTGCTGTGGTCTTGGTGCTACTCATGCTGGCAGGAGTGGTGAACTTGATCTATAGACCAATCACAAGAATAAAAACCTAAGGAAAACAGAACACACAGGTGTGGAACTCTGACCCAGCAAGCTCAGTAATAATAATAATAATAATAATAATAATAATAATAACCAATACTTTATTTACAGATTACCATGTACTGGGTAATGTTCTAAGGGATTGACATGTGTTCATATTTTTCAACATGACAACAAACCACTAAGGTATGTACTATTATTAACTTATGTTTGTAAATAAGAAAATCTTTTGTGACAAAGAAGAATTTTAAATGAAAGTTAAGGTAAAAACCAAGTTGTCCGGCACAGAGTCTGCACTCCTAAGCCCAACGCAGATTAATATCTGAGAGAAATGCAAAATAATAAGGCCATTCTGAGTTCAATTTTCTATTAATCCACTGAAAAGATGTACAAATTTGGACAATTTTTAGTCTTTTTGAACTTCCTCTTTTTTGTTTTTAAAATAAGTCTATGAATAGTAGTGCCCATTTCATATGATCAGTATGAGGTGTACCGACTCTGACTGGTTGCAGATAATAGACACTCTACTCAGAACAGCCTAAACCACCCTCTAATCTCACTAAAATAGATGAGATGGACTTATTGGAAGTGTCTGCGGTGGTTCTCAACATAGAAAGAGGATGAGGAATTTTTGAGAAGGGAAGAAACCAAAACATCTTTGGGGATCCCAGCAATTCAAACATCAAAATTATTTCTGCTGGTCTCTCATCCCAGCTTCTATTAGCCTGTAAAATGTGTCCTCTCCTACAGAAGGAGGTCAATAACATAGCCAGATTAGAACCCTAACAACTTGGTTGCATGTCTTTACATCTTCATTTTCTCACTTTCTTCGAGACTCTGCTAAAACACTACCACTTGAAAGAACTAATCATCCTATGTAAAATAATACCCCTGGCATTCTATCCATTTTCTATGTTCTGTTTTCTTCTAAGTATTTATCACTACTTGGTATTCTATTATGATTCTATTATATGTCTATTGGTGGTTGTCTGTATTCTACACTAGTATGTAAGTTCCATAAGAACAGAGACTTGATCTGTGTGCTTAACTATCTGGCACATAGTAGTACCATTCAAATCTCGGTTGGTTGAATTGAATTACAGAATTACCATGTGCTTACTATGTGCCAAGCACAATTCTAGATGCTTGGCATACATCGAAGATCTTTGCTTTTGTGTAATTCACTTTAGGTGGGGATCTTGGGGGAAGCAAGCAAGCAAGCAATAATTATAATATTAAAGTATATTTGTAAGTGTGTTTGAAGATGACAAATTCTATGAAACAAGAAGAAAGTAGAGTTGGGTGAGGGAGAGGTATCAGAAATGCCATAAAGGAGTACGGTTGATAATTCCAAACTGAAACTTGAAGGTGAGACAGTGAAATATGTAAATATGGGAGGTGGAGGATGAGGAGTGTTTTGGGCAGAGCACACAGCCAGTGCAAAGGCTTAAGGCTGGAACTTGACTGAATTCGTTGCTACTGTGACTGAGTGGAGTGAGGGAGAAATTAGAAGTAAGAGTTGAAGTGAAGAGGATCAGAAGCAAGGGAGAAAGGGAGGACTTGTTCACCAAGAGCCTTGAGACTCACTCTAAGTGTCTTAACAAGGAAGTGACGTGATTTGGCTGAATGAAGAAAGGAATGAATGATCATAAAAAATGAAAAATGTATATCGTTATAGCTCCAGTTTTTTTTTTTTTTTTTAATCTTGAGACTGACTGAGTAGCTCTACTCTGAACTTGTGTATATTTCTGAACAAATCCCATGACCAGAAACCTAGATAGCAAGAGTAGCTTGAATTTGGTTGGTTGCTCCTTTCTCGGAAAAACAACAACAACATACCAATTGAGTTTGTATAGAAAGGTGGGCTTGTAGTTTTTCAGTTTGATAATATTTAGTTAGGTTGGAAAAGAAGGAATAGTTTCCCAAAGGTCAGAATTAGATTCCAGGGGAATAATTTGGCAAACAGTAAATTTTAATTAAATTATAATGCTCTTTTACCTCTTTTAGACAAGGGAAACATTCTGTTTGTACTCCTAGCATCAACTTTAGATTATCTTTTATTAAACTCACTGTTCCAGGCATTGGGGACATAAAATTAATTGACCAAGACATGCCTTCAAGAAGCTCACAGTTTAGCAAGAGAAAATATAAACAAATCACATTAATACGACATGCTCCTTGACCTAATGGACTAATGATGCACTGCCTGCTCTGGGGACATGCTGGATGGAGTACTTAACTCATTTTCATGAATCAGGGTTTCACAAAGCATTGTCCATGGATCACCTGTATCAGAATCTCCTACAGAGTATTTATTAAAATACAGATTTCTGGGCTCCATTCCAAACCTACTGAATCAGAATCTCTACAGATAGGGCTTAGGTATCAGCTTTTATAATAAGGCTCCTAATGATTCTTACCTACATCGAAATTGAGAACTGCTGTCACATATTCTTTCTTCTAATGCTGTCCGGTAATAGTGCTGAGCATAAAACCAGCTGCGATGAGCTGGTTTACAGCTCAGTAGAGTGGCCAGGGAATTCAGATGATAGCCACTCTGCCACAAGGTGTGTGAGTCTGAAAACTCAGAACTGAAAATAGAACAGCACGGGTCCCCAAGCTACTCTTCAGATTTTAACCCAGTGCTGTGGTTGCCTGTGTTTAGAACCTAAATAAGTAATATTTGGGTGATGTGCTTCATTATTTTTTTATTGGCCATTGTGACTTAATTATTTTGGAAACCACTAGGCTTTTGAGAAAGTCATTCTTTGACCAGTGATATGTCAACTGTTGTTTCCCTCAGGGTCAAGTAGACTTAGTTATCCTAATTGACTGGATTGCCTGATAGGGGGTTGGTGGTTCAAACAATGTGTTCTTCACATAAAAAGAAAAAACCTCTTTCTCTCTCTCTTCTTAAATTTTTGGTCATAGGTCTTACTAATTTCACCCTCCAAGAATTTTTCTGTGAAATTCAGTTAGGAAATGGACTCTGATGATAGTCATTCCAGTCATCAGGACTTTTTGAGTCTTGTTTGGCAGGGTCACACATGTATGTCTTTGCTTTATTTTCATTGCCATTACCATGGTCTCTAGCCCTCATGCTCCCAAATCTAGCTTGCTTCAACATATTCCTGGTAGTTCTCTATGCCTTTCATTTACCTAGCTCCAAGATTCAGCAGTGTTGCCTGATAAAGATTCTTAAAGTATCCCTTTCACAATGTCAATGTGTTTAGTTAGACGTCTCGAGCCAAAGAACAGAGTTTTGCATTGACTATGTTAAGATCAAGGGGATGACTGGGAGCAATTTTCTATTCTCTTAGTCTCCTTTGTGGCCTATGTGGTTTCATGATGTGCTTCTATCTACAAGTTTCCTCTTTTTGACTCTTATACCTGAACAGTCCTATATGGAATCAGTTTGATTGGCTTAACTAATAGTCTTCACTTATACCAGGAGAATCTCTTCGGTTATCCTGGGCTGGGCACCCACCCTGATCTAGTTAGTTGTCAGCCCAGTGCTGAACTATTGTTGCTTCCTGGACAAGAGGCTCTGGGTCAGGGTACTTGACACTTTCCAGCTCAAGAACTTAAAATGATGTTCTGTTAAGGCCATAAAAATATTTACTTTCACTCCCTAGATTTAAGTTTTCCTGATGACATGACCCTTCCCTAAATTTTCTATTTTATTGCTAACTAATGTCTAGTGTGTATTCACTGTCATAATCAGGCCAGTTTTATTTCAGTTGTTTCCACTTACTGTTCACATTCCCACCTCTACACCCTCATCCTTATTCCACAAAGTCATGCATCCCACTTATTTCCATTTATTGACACCTTATGCAACTAGCCACACCTTGCCCATTTCACAAAAATCAGCTTCAATTACCTTCATGCAGATGCTCCAAGGATTTTGTCCCATGTTTACCCTTTATTTTCTCATTCTTTTTGAACGTATAAGCACTGTCTTATTAACTGTGTCTTATTTTTTATGCTCTTTATTTAGTGTGTTTTAACATAATTCTTTATTCTCTAATTGGATTCTGCATGTCAGCATTTGCTTAGCACTGTGCTCCTTATGTATTATGACCATATATTATTGTGCTGTGTGGCATAGTGCACAGCTCATTTCTGGACACATAACCCATGCTGAAATAATTACGGTATAAACAGTGTAAAACAGGAGAAGCCATTGTTAAACAGGAAAGCCCTTAAATCATTGCTACAAGGATAATGATCAGTGATAACTACTCAGAAAGTTAATAGGAAACTTATTTTCAATATGTGAACCCCTATCAATGAGTAATTCTTTTAAACCAAAGACAGTCAACTTTTTATCCTTCCTCACCTCTGCATCTCAAAAAAGTAAATGTTGCTCTGGATAAAGCACAAAACAGAGAAAGGAAATTCTCTTAATTTAATTCCTTGAATTGAGTAGAGAACTAAGCTAAGGGGAAAGAAATAGGAAAGGAAAGGCATTTAAGCCAGAGAAATGGCTTAAACAAAAGTGTGGAAACAAGAACATGCAGGACGTGACCTGGAGTTCAGTTTCACAGAAGCAGAGATTTACCCATGCTGGCCACTCCCACCTCCAAACTGGATAGTAAGGACCATGAAGACAAGAACTTATCTGTCTCATACAACTCTTTGTCTTCTACAGTGGATAGCATATTTTGTGACCTCACTAAATATCTGTGGAAGGATGGGTCAAGTAAGAATGAACAAGCAAGATTTTTTAGTGAAGAAAAAATATTCTTCAGAGCTTACTGAAAGAATGCAAAACACCCACAGAAATAAATTTATATAAAAGATAATGTGTACATTTGAAAATTTTATTTGGACCTTCCTTGCCAAGGTTTCTTATGAAGTGAGCAAACTAACATCATAACTCATGCTGTTGTATTCAAAGTTGCTCTATTAACTTGTGCCTGGATTACTGGTATAAAAATTTCTCTCATCCAAGAGAGAACATTATGTTCTTTATCAGAAAGTTTTTTTGATTGATCGTTATCCCTTATTATAAGATTTTCTTTCCAGTACTTTTATGTTTGGGTAACAGAACTAGATGGATCTCACTCAAGTCAGAAGAACTTTTTCAGCACAGGTTAAACTGGAAACTCAGTTTAAATTGACATAAGCCAAAAAGAGAACTTCTTGTCTTGTGTAACCTGGTAGTCAAGGTGGGATGTAGTTTCACACATATTAGAATTTGGGGCTGTACTGATGCCATCAGGCCTTTCTCTTCATCCCTTGACTCTGTTTCTTGCTGTGTATCAGTTTAAATTCTTTCTACTCTGTATAAACTTTTTGCATGTGGTTGGCTTAAAAAGGGTACCGGCTGGCACACAGTTCTCCATGTTGTTGACTTAGTAACATCAAAGGAAATAGACTTTTTCTCCAACCTCTGCTTTCAGAAAAGACTCTGACTGGCCCTGTAAGACATGTAGTTTTAGGATTAGTCCTGTCTTTGTTGTGTCCCTTCCCTGGCTGATCCTTCCACCCCCACGGCCAGAGTATGGTGGACACTACATGTAACAAACTGCCAGATGGCATATTAAAGGGATAATTCTAAAAATAAATGCAGCTGGATAGTCTATATATGTCTACAAGTATGATCTAATAATGAATATTATGCTTCCCAGGTTGGGAACAATGAGATAAGCAGCACACAACCTGACATGGACACCTTAACAAGATTTATTTTTGTCCTGTAGTACTTTGTAAGATTGTATTTTGTGAAGATGACTGCAATAAATCTTCTATTCCACATATTTTTTCTTCAATGTGATCTTAACATTTTCCCATCAGGAAGTAATGCCTAATGCCTCCCAGACTGCTGCCCCTCACTCCCAATCTGGACTATAACCAAGACAGTAGGGCAGAGATGGTGCTGCAGGACTTCTGAAGCTGGGTTAGAGGTGGTCTTTCAGTTTCCGCCGTGGTATCTTGCAATGCTTGTGCTCAGAATGTTCCTCTAGAAACCCAGAAACCATACTGTGAGAAGCCATAGCCACATTGCTGGCCCCCATGTAGATATTCTATTTTACACTCTTAGCTAAGCCCAGCCTTCGAGTCATCCTAGCCCGGGCACCAGCCATGGGAGTGAATTCATTATCTTGAAAGGGCATTCTGCAGCCCCAGCCTTTTCTGCATTGCGCCATTTATGTCACTCCCAGCTGAGACTCCATTTATAAAGGAGGAAAGAATTTCTGACCCTGAAAGTTGATGTGCATACTAAAGTAGTGGTTTTATACTTCTAAGTTTGGGTTGGTTTGTTATGCAGCAATAGATAACTGGGACATGCTCCATGCTCTTAGTGCCCAGCATGAGTTTTTGCAAAGGAGAGAAAATGTATTTTCTCCCTGACACTCGAAACATAATTACACCAGATGAGAAAGCCTGAAAACAATATTATCAGAGAGATATTTAACAGTTAGCGGTGGAGGACATCAAACGTGTTCTTTTAAAAGAATGAATCGTGAAGTCTTAAAGTCAGTGAAGAATATTAATTAATGGAAAGGAACATAAAAAATAAAACCCATGAATAGAGTTTAGTAATCAGCACCTATTTAGGAGAACAATAAGAAATTGACATGATTGAAGTATATGAAAGAGAGTAGAGATAAATTTCAAAAGAGGGGGCACTTTATTGGGCCCTTGATGCTCTGCTAATAAGTTTCCATTTACATAAGGACAAATAGGAGGTGCTAAGTTTTATTCTTTTTGAAAGGTACACATCAAATATGGTAAGAAAGATTGTCATTTTAACCATGTTTAAAATGACTAAGAGTGAGGAGTCTAGAGAAGCGACAAAAGTAATCCCATCATGCAGTGACTACAACATCTGGCAGAAAACGTGAAGAGCATTGGGTACATTTACAAAAGGTAGAAGAAAAACAATAAGTTCGTGCCCAATTGCAATTAGGGATTAATTATAACTTCCTGTTTCTTTCAGATGCTAAATTTCCATAATAATTCCAGAGCATGACTATAGTTGGTAGTGAGGGACAACTGGGAAAAGAAGTTTGTTTTGAGGGAATTTGAAGCGTTAGTAGTTAGAGATGTGGTTTTGTAAAGTAGCAGTAGAAACAAAGATGCTTTCTCATGGCATATTTGTGATCTTAGATTTTTCATACCTCTCTGTTCATCATGTCTTTCAAATGAGAGTAAAGGAACGTGTTGTACTTGATGTAGTGAACTCCTGCCTTAGGACTTCAAAATCCCAGTTACTAGCTATGATAGAGAGTAGGTAACATTCCTGGAACTTAGTTTTAATCTTGGGAACTATGAATTGACTATTTCATTGAGTTTATGGAAGAATCTGATGAATATATGTTTTGTATCTTGTAAAATGTACAAATCAGCACATTTCACAAAGATCTTTTATACAGATAAAAGGTTGTTAATATGAAACTTTATAGTTAGTTTTGGAGGACTCAAAAAATAGATTAGAGAATTTCAGTTGTATCAGAAGAGTGTTATTAGGGTAGAGCCCTGAAATATGTATAACCCGGGCTGGTATCTGGATCTTATGTGGGGCTATCAAGAGAGGGGTGGTTCAGCTCAGATGGAATATTAGGGAACATCATTGGATGTTTGATCAGAATAGATGGATGTTGGATCAGAATAGAGCCATTTGATAGATAAAGGAGCCAGAAATGAAAGTGAAGACAGCAAATTATAGATAGAGACTGTGCTTAATCCAAAGGTAAGAATTGAGGAGTCAGTGAAGATCAATCAGAGAAACACATTTATATAGATTAAAGGAATGAAATCAGAAAGATATCAGTGGGTATCAGTAGGAGAGTCAGAGACAGTAGTATGATCAATTTGCTTTATCTGTGGTCCTCTTGATGTGGGGCTTCCACCCTAAAGGTTTAAGGGGATATTTTTAGAAGTGATTACTTAGCTATGAAGAGATATCTCTTTGTTCTTGCAAGTCTGAAAATTGTTGTACATAATACTTTGACTAAGAGAATTTCTGTTCACGTCTAAGCTTAGACTCTAAGAGCTAAGTAAATAGAATAGTTATTGTCCTAGTTGGCTCATTGCCCTACCTGGTATTATTGACAGCGCCTTCTTAACAAGAGGGTAGGTGACACTGTAGACGCCATGTGTAAAGCCTCTAATTAATTTGCATCCCAAACCCCAACTATAGCTACTAACTATAGTTTCATTTTCCCCTTTTGAAGTCCTATTGCCACAAAAGTGGTTCCACCACCTTGCTTGTCTTCTTTGGATTGTTCATTCTATCAGCTTGGGTCCTCACTCCTTTTTTTGAAACTAGACAAGGACTTTTCAAGGTTTTTTGATTTCACGCTCCACAGCCATATGCCATCATTGCTCTATTCAAGCATTCTAATTTGGTTCTCACTGTCAGGGCCAAAACCTTAAAGGGATTAGTCAGCTATGGCGATCACATATACTGTTAGGTGGTTGTTAATGTGGTCAGTTATATTTCAGGTCTAGCATTGAGGTTATCTCCTATTTTCATGTGTTATTTGAGTGATGAAGCAGAACTTTATCATTACCAACTAATGCTGTGTATTTGAAAGTAAATAAACATTAGATAGTGAAAACAGCTTACGAATAAAAAATCTTTTCCACTTACAAATATTTATTCACTTTTCAACATTAGTATGGCACATTTGTCATAATCAATGGATGAATATGGATACGTTACTGTTACCTAAAGTCCACAATTCATTCAGATTTCCTTACATTTTACCTAATGTCTTTTTTCTTTTCCAGGATTCTATCCAGTAAACCACATTCCATTTCATCACCATGTCTCCTTAGGCTTTGTTTGGCTGTGACAATTTCTCAATTTTCCTTGTTTCTGATGAGTTTAACAGTTTTGAGTAGTACTAGTTAGGGTTTATATGAAATATACCTCAATTGGGATATGTCTGTTTGTTTTTTTTCATTTTTTGTTTAGGATTATGGGTTTTTCATAGGAAAATCATGAAGTGACATTCCTCTCATATCAAGATTATAGACTACCAACATGACCTATCACTGCTGATGACCTAGACCACCTGACTGCAGTAGTGTTTACAGATTTCTCCACTGTGAAGTTACTCTCTCCTCTTCCTTTTCACAGCATGAACTTGGAAGTTACTCCATACTGTCTACAGGGGAGGAGTGGAGATAAACTATACCTCCTTCAATAATAATATTTACATACATTATTTGTAATTTTTGTGCATGAAAGATTTGCTTAATCTCTATTTTTTAAATTAGTCAGTCATGTATTTATATCAGTATGACCTCAGGAATATTGAATTTACACAGAGCTATATTCCAATGCTGCTTTATTTACTTATTTATAAAATAAGTTTAATTTTTAGAGAAGTTTTAGGTTCACAGTAAAATTCAGAGGAAATTACAGAGTCCCCATATCCCTGCTTCCCTGACACATGCACAGCCTCTTTCACTGTCAGTATCACTAACCTGAGGGGTACATCTGTCGGAAATGATGAACTTACATTGACACATAATTATCACACGAAGTCCATATGTTACATTAGGATTCACTCTTGGTGTTGTATATTCTGATTTTGACAAATGAACAATGATAAGTAGCCAATGTTATGGTATCACACAGAATAGTTTCACTGCCTTAAAATTTCTCTGTGCTCTGCTTATTCATCTTTCTTTCCCGCTAACTCCAGCAACTACTGATCTGTTTATTGTCCCCATCGTTTTGCCTTTTTCCAGAATGTCGTATAGTTGGATCATACAGTATGGAAACCTTTAAGATTCACTTTTTTCACTTAGAAGTATGCATTTACAGTTTCTCTGAATAATATTTCAGTGTTTGGATGTACCATAGTTTGTTTATCCATTCATATACCAAAAGAACGTCTTGGTTGCTTCCAAGTTTTGACAATTATGAAGAAAACTTCTGTAAACATTTATGAATGGGTTTTTATGTTGATGTAAACTTTTTTTTTCTCTATTGTATTGCTTTTGCTCCTTTGTCAAATATCAGTTATCTATATTTGTGTCTCCTTATTTTGTTGCTCAAATTTGTCCAGCTTTGGCCATTGGGAGCTGTGGATGCCTAGGTGTCCAACATGTGACCAGTTGTCTCTCTCACAGGGAAGTTGTTTATACTGGCAGATGCCCTTATGACTCTTGCTGACCTGTGTTCAGCTTATTCCTACCAAGATAGACATTCTCTAGAAGAGCCTTGACCATGAAAGAAATTACGTTTGGGAGTGTTGGTCAGGTGAGAAATGGTAGAAAACTCAACAAACTTCGTGAAATAATAGAAGCAGTTTATACTTACAGATCCCAGAGAGAAGAGGGCAGTATGCCTCACAGGGCCAACTGGAGGGGGGAGCTGTCCAGGACACACGTTCTCAACCAATGAATGAGAGCAAAAGAGAGTGGAACCTGTGGACTAAGGGCTTTATTGGGGTCGAGGGCATTACCCAAGCAGATTTTCTGTAGGAAGTCTAATGGGTAGGTTTAGGTAGGCAGGCACGGGTTCCACAGAGTCACAGTGTGCCTAAAAGGGGACCACTGCAGCATATAATCGTGTTCCATGTGGGGTGTGGGAATCAGTGGGGTGAGTCAAGTAGGTTGTTATCTAGCTGTTTCATAGGAAGGTGATCACCAGGAAGTGGTTATATAAGGCAGATATTTGTATCCACCATACTGAAAAATTGAGAATAAGTAGAGAACTGGAAAGTTTAGTCAAAGGTGACTAGACCCTGCTTCTGATATGAAAAAGTCCAACTTATATTCAAAATGGATGCTGAGGTAGCATAAAATTGTAACAATTTACTACACATATATATCGTTCTTGCCTTCTCTCCGTATTTAACTTTACCCCTAGTTAAACAACAGTGAGAAATTTGGGTACTGCAGTCTACCATTCTTTAATTTTTGTACATATGTATGGTGGTTTCAGAATTGTTGACCCATAGCCCATAGGAAACACTTTCATCAAATAGAATACAGTGCTTACATACATTTCTTTTTTTCTTTAGTCTTGAAAACTCTACTTATTTCCAAAGTCACTTAGCTCAGTACCTTTTCCTTTCATCCCATTTCAATGAGATTGTTTTAATCCATTGTAATAAAGTTATATTATTTTGTCACACTGCATTATGTCCTGGGATTTCTCAATTTCCTCAATGCTTTTTAAAAATTTATACACATTAAGGTGTACTCTTTATGCTGTTAATTTCTGTGGATTTTGACAAATTCATAGTATTGTATATCCATTATTGGAGTATCAGACAAAATAGTTTCACTACACTAAAAATGTCCTTTTTGTTTTATCTTTTCATAGAGCTATCTCCCCATCATCTCCTGGCAACCACTGATCTGTATACTATTCTCGAAGTTTTGCCTTTTCCAGAATGTCATATATGTGGAATTATACAGTATGTAGCCTTTTCAGATTGGCTTCTTTCACTTAGCGATATACTCTTAAGGTTCATCAGTGTCTTTGTGTGGTTTCATAGTGCATTACTTTTAATAGCCAAAGAGTATTTGTATGAATGTCCCACAATTTGTTTATTCATTCCCTTATTAAAGGATATATTGATTATTACCTTTTTGATGATTATGAATAATCTTCTATAAACATTCATGTGCAGGTTCATGTAGACATTAATTTTCAAATTAGTTGGGTAAACACCTAGGAACACAATTGCTAGATCATATGGCAAAACTGTTTTTAGTTTTGTAAGAAACTACCAAACATTTCTAGAGTGGTAGCATTGTATTCCACCAGCAATGAATGAGAGTTCCTATTGCTCTGCATTCTTAACAGTAATTGGTATTGGCAGTTTTTTGGATTTTAGCCATTCTAATTAGTGTGAGTGCTATATCTCATTGTTGTTTCAATTTGTGTTTCCCTGATTGCAAATGATTTTGAGCATATTTTCATATGCTTATTTGCCATATCTTTTTTGGTGAGGTGTCCAAATTTTTTGCCCATTTTAAATTGAATTCTTTGTTTTTTATTGTTGAATACTAGAGTTCTCTGGGTATTTTGGATGCAAGTCCTTTATCAGAGAGGTGATTGCAAATCTTTTCTCCCATCGTGTGCTTTATTTTTATTTTCTTGACAGTATACTAAGGAGAGCAGAAATTTTCAATTTTAATAAGGTCCAACTTACCAGTTTTTTCTTTCATGGATTGTTTTTCTTGTTATATTTAAAAAGCTCATCACCAAATTGAAGGTTATATGGCTTTTTCTCCTTTTTTTCCTATATTTTCTCTTGGAAATGTTATAGTTTAGCATTTTATATTTAGGTCTATGATCTCCACCCCACCCCCCTTTTTTTTTTGACAGAGTTTTGCTCTTGTCACCCAGCCTGGAGTGCAATGGTGTGATATCTCTGCTCACTGTAACCTCCACCTCCCAGGTTCAAGGGATTCTCCTGCCTCAGTCTCCCGAGATAGCTGGGATTACAGGTGACCACCACCATGCCCAGCTAGTGTTTTTTGTATTTCTAGTTGAGGTGGGGTTTCACTGTGTTGGCTAGGCTGGTCTTGAACTTCTGACTTCAAGTGATCCACCCGTCTCAGCCTCCCGAAGTGCTGGGATTACAGGCATGATACGTTTTGAGTTAATTTTTGTGTAAGGTGTAAGTTCTGTTGCTAGGTTCATGTTTTTATATAAACATCCAGTAATCCCAGTATCATTTGTTGAAAATACAGTGTTTTCTCCATTGAATTGCCATTGTACCTTTATCAAAATCAGTTGAATATATTTGTATGGGTCTATTTGTGGAGTTTAGCCAACTAGGACTACAATGAGAAGACACGGTTCTCACAAAACTCTCATTTAGGTCACCAGCCACAAGTTTCAGGTGTTCCCTAGACCACCTTCACTTCAGACCAGTTGGCTATCATGATTGTTTTATGTTTCAAATTTGCTAGGCTATAATACCCAGACATTTAATCAAACACTAATATGAATGTTGATTTGAGGATATTTAGTAAATTTGATTAACATCTACAATGAAATTAATTCAAGAAAATGAGATTACCCTCAATAATGTAGATGGGACTCATCCAATAAGCTGAAGGCCTCAAGAGTAAACACTGGGTTCTCAGAGAAGAAAAATGCTTTGCTTTAAGACTGCCCATGCTGAGTTTCCAGCCAGCTGACGTGCCCTACATGTAGATTTTGGACTCAAGACTGTGAAATTAACCACTGCCTAAGTTCCTAGCCTGTTGATGTGACCTATACATTTTGGACTTGCCAGCTACCATATTGCTTGAGCACTGGTTTTGAGTAAATGTCATATACACACACACTCATATATACATGATTATATATACATATAAATATATATCAGATTACCTATGTGATCTGTTTATAGTCTATATAAACTATACTTTTATATATATAATATATGTCATATCATACATATAAAAATCTGTTTTTCTTGAGATTCCTGACATATATAGTTACAAATTCTTGGATCCCACTACCAGTCACAGGTTTGATAATTGGCTAGACCAGCTAGAACTCGTAAACATCCTGTACCTATAATTTCTTTTATTATGACAAAAGTACATAAATTAAAATCAGCCGAGGGAAGTGACGCACAGGGCAGAGTGCAGAAGGGGCCCCAACTTGAGACCCCTGGTTGTCCTCTTCCTGTGGGTCATAAGCAGCGTTGCTTCTCAGCCACGATGTGTGACAATATATACTGAATATTGCCAACCAAAGAAGCTTACCTGAGCCTTTGGTGTTCACAGTTTTGACTAGGGCTTGATTACATACTTCAGTCTTCAGTTCCTCTCAGAGGTCAGGCTAATATTCTTAGTCTCTAGTTCTGATGAATGTTAGAACTAATATAGCATGCCTCAAGTCTTCCATCAGAAAATGGCCAAAATTCCCAAGTCAACAAAGTCTCTCTTGCCAGATAAGACATTCTAGGTATGTATAGATCCCAGTTGCTGAGGGAAAAGTTCAGACTTTTCTTTGGGCAAGGTTAACTCTTTTACTGGACAACACATAATGTAAGAAAAAAATTATGTGAATTTTAAATATCATAAAATTGAATTTAAATATGAATGATAATTATAATACTGGTGTTCAAAAACACACACTTTGGCAAGGTATAGTGGCTCATACCTGTAATCCCAGCACTTTGGGAGGCCAAGGTGGGTAGATCGCTTGAGGCCATGAGTTTGAGACCAGCCTGGCCAAAATAGTGAAAGCCAGTCTCTATTAAAAGTACAAAAATTAGCCCAGCGTGGTGGGGCACACCTGTAATCCCAGATACCTGGGAGATGAGGCACAAAAATGACTTGAACCTGGGAGGCAGAGGTTGCGGTGAGCAGAGATGGCTGCCATTGAACTCTAGCCTGGGTGACACAGCAAGACTCTGTTTTAAAACACAAAAAAACACACATTATGAGATTTTAAAAAAATTTTACTTTCTATTTTTCTATCAGAAAATAAATTATAATATGTTTAAATACTTTGTAGCACAAAGTTTTTAATAAGAAAACTATTAAAATTGGCCAATTTTTGTAATTAGGCATCTTAGTTGTTTCAGGCTTTCTCTATTTTTATATGGGTATCTTAATAGGATGTAGTTTATCTTTCATATTGTAGGACTGTGAAGACCCTCACACGTGGTCTTTACCTCACAGATATGTCTTTCCAATAAGGGTTACCTATTCTATAAAAATAGCTATTGTTTGTTGCTTATAAAATGATATTTTTGTGTGTGTATGTTTTGGAAGTGACTGTAGCCTCCTCATTGGTTTCTAATAGCTCACAATGCTTTTTAAATGTTACCTGTTGAAAAGAAGTTAAACTAAAACCAAAATAATTCTGTCTTCATGTCAACCCTTTTAGTTCCTGTAGTGCCACCAAAAGGCAATCACCACTTACTTTGAGATTTAGCATATTAGGAACAGAGATGGCTAGCCTAATTAATCTAAAGGAGGCAGGCTAATTTTTTGATAGTGGGCATTTTTCCTTTAAAAATGAGAGGCACAAGCTATGACTGAGGCTACATGATGATGTGTGCAATGTTCATAGGCTGTTTTGCTCAGGTGGTTTCAGAGAAAAACAGAATTTTTCATTCTTCCTCTATTCTCAAGCTGTCCCTGCTGGGTCAGCAGGGTGATTATGTCTGTTTCAGTAGTCTGTAATACTCTCATCTCACTTGGAAGTGTTGCATACAAATCATCCATTAAAAGAGTAGACTAAAAGATAACATTGAATGCTGTTTTAAGATTTGGTAGATGCCTTTTCAATTTTATGTAGCTTCAGGAGAGGCATCCCTGCAAACTGCCTTTATTTAAAGGTTCTCTTATTTCCTAATTCATAAATCCATTTTCTCTTAAACATCATTTGCTTTTATTATTTGTACACTGTCATCGTGAAGCAGGGACACAAGACTTCTTGACTGTCAGGGGTTGCATGCAGATATTTGAGTCAGTCATTTTGTGTTAAAACATTCTATAACTAAAACTGACCTACATGAAATCCAGTCTTAGTGTATAACCTGCTTTGGGTCATACCCTTTGACTTAGTTGTCACGGAAAGACAAAGTACGACATAGTTTATGTTACATATCTACTTTGAGTCTCATTAAATATGTCAAATTTAAAAATAGATTTCTTATATTTATAAACTTTTCTTCCTAATTTTTCTGATATTAAATAATTGTCTTATTTTTGGCTAGCCTACTATGTTGAAATACTATTCTTTAAGTAACATCAGCTGCCTACAGCAGTGCCAGAATTGTGTACAATTACATAACTTTAATCATATTTAAGTATATATTCAGTTACTTTAGTGAACATCAGCTAATTTGCATTGGTTTAGAAAACATTATACTATTACCAATCTTGTACAATTATTATAGTTAAAATAGTAAATATAGCTTAAAGTAACATAAAAATGATTTGTTTGCCATTTCATAACAAGAAAATGGGTTCATTTAAAGTTTAGAATTATAGTTTTTTGGAGATCTAAATATTTATGTTCTAAACTTGAAACTATTTTTAAAGTCATTAAGTGAATGAAAGAAAGGCATTTGTAGATTTTAACATTGACTAGATTTACAACCTTGAATATAATAGTAAGATCAGTTTATTTGTAAAAGTTCATCAAGCTTGATGTTTGCCTGTATATTGAGTAGGGCAAGATTTTAACTGAATTTTTCCCACTATGCTACATATATGGAATAGAAGTATGGGCTCTCAATCACACAATCATTTGTTATGTTCTTTGGTTAAGGATTCTTCAAAAAGCTACTAAGTCATCTTCTACTATCATTACAAAAGAGAATCAGCTATATTCCTTGATTAATTGAACACAAAGGAATATTATTTCACATCCAGATGATACTTGGCTTTCAGTTTATTCTCAAGTCAAATACTACTCACTATTTCTCAACAACCCATCTTTTGGAGTGTCTTAGTTCATTCTTGGTTCTTGTATTGCTGTAAAAGAATACCTGAGACTGGATAATTTATAAGGAAAAGTGGTTTATTTTGGCTCATGTTTCTGGTGACTGTACAGCAATCATGGTGCTGGTATCTGCTTCTGGTGAGGCCTGAGGAAGCTTCCAATCATGACAGAAGATGGAGGAGCAGGCATATCACATAATGAGAGCAGGAGCAAGAGATGGTGTGCAGAGGTTCCATAGTCTTTTCAACAACTAGGAGTTAACTGAGAAATAACTAAATTATCACCAAGGGGATGCTAAGTCATTCATGAAGGATCCACTTCCATGATCCAATCACCTCCCACAAGACCTTCCTCAAACATTGGGTGTTACATTTCAACGTGAGATTTGGAGGCGATAGACATCTAAACCACATAATTCTACCTCTGGCTTGTTCCTCAAATCTCATGCTTTTCTTACATTGTGAAAAGAAAAATCATCCCTTCTCAATAGTTTCCCCAAATCTTAACTCATTCCAGCATCAATGAAAAGTCCAAAGTCCAAAGTTTCATTTGAGCACACATGAGCCTGTGTGCTCCATGAGGCTCCTTCCACATATGAGCTTGTAAAATTAAAACTATGTTATTTACTTCCAATATATAATGGTGGTATATGTATTGACTAGACATTCCCATTCCAAAAGGGAGAAATAGGCCAAATAAAGGGTCAGTAGGCCCCAAACAAGTCTGAAACCAGGCAGAATGATCATTAAATCTTAAATCTCCAAAATACTATTCTTTCATTCCATGTCTTGCATCCAGAGAACATTGATGCAAGGGGTAGTTTCCCAAGGCCCTGCACAACTCTGCTCCTTTAGCTTTGCACAGTGTAGTCCCCATGGCTGCTTTCATAGGTTGGAGTATGGTGCCTGTGACTTTTCCAGGCTGAGATTGCAAGGTACTGGTATCTCTACCTTTCTTGGGTCTGAGGGTTGCAGCCCACTTCCTGCAGCTCCACTAGTATCCTGGTGGGGACTCTGTGTGGGGGCTCCAACGCTACATTTTTTCTCTGTGCTGCTCTAGTAGAGGCTCTCTATGAGGGCTGTGCCCCTGTGGCAGACTTCTGCCTGGGCACCAGACTTTTCATGCCATGTGGAAGCTGCCAAGGCTTAGGGCTTGTGTCCTCTGGAGTAGTGGCCTGAACTGTCTCTGGGACCCTTTGAGTTGTGGGTGGAGCTAGACTAGCCAGGGTTCAGGAAACTGTCCTGAGGCTGAGCAGGACAATAGGGCCCTGGGCCTGGATCCTGAAGCCACTCTTTCCTTTTAGGCCTCTGGGCCTGTGATAGGAGGGGCTGGCTTCAAGATCTCTGAAATACCTTTGAAATCTTTTCCATTGTTTTGGATATTAGCACTACAGCTCCTTTTTAATCATGCTAATCTTTCCAGCTAGCGATTGTTCCATAGCCTGATTGTATTACTGTCCTGAAAATGCTTTGTCCATAGCCTGATTGTGTTACTCTCCTGAAAATGCTTTTTTTTTCTCTACCACATAGCCAGGCTGCAAATCCTCCAAACATTCACACTCTGCTACCCTTTTAAATTTAAGTTCTAACTGTAAGTTATTTCTTTGCTTCAGTATTTGATCATAGGCTGCTAGCAGTAGCCAGGCCACATCCTGAATACTTTGCTGCTTAGAAATTTCTTCTACCAGATTCCCTAAGTTATCACTCTTAAGTTCAAACTTCTACAGATCCCTAGGACGTGGACACAATGCAGCCAAGTTCTTTGCCATGGCATAACTTGGTGACTTCTACTATAGTTTCCAATAAAGTTCTCACTTCCATCTGAGACCTTGTCAGCCTGGCCTTCACTGTCAATATTTCTATTAGCATTTTGGTTACAACCCCTTAAAAAGTCTCTAAGAAGTTCCAAACTTGACCCTGTCTTCCTGTATTCTTTTGAGACCTCCAAATTATTCCACTCTCTGCCCATTACCCAGTTCCAAAGCTGCTTCCTCATTTTCAGATATCTTTATAGCTATGCCCCTCTCCTCAGTATTAATTTTCTGTGTTAATCTGTTTATATGTTGCTATAAATAAATACTTGAGACAGGCTAATTTATAAAGAAAAGTGGTTTATTTTGGTTCATGATTCTGTAGGCCATAAAAGATGCATGGTGCTGGCATCTGCTGCTGGTGAGGGCTTTGGGAAGCTTCTAATCATGGTGGAAGGTGAAGGAGGAACAGGCACATCACGTAGTGAGAGATGGACAAAGGGCTGGGGGCAGCAGGGTGGGTTTCATGTTCCTTTAAACAACCAGATCTCACATGAACTATCTGAGCAAGAGCTCACTTATCCTGAAGAGGATGTCACTAAAGCATTCATGAGGAATCCACCCCCATGGCCTAATTACCTCACACCACACTCCACCTCTAACATTGGAGATTACATTGCAACATGAGATTTGGAGGGGATACACATCTAAACCACATCATAGAGTGAATAATCATGGATGGATGATGGTGGAAGAATGTGAAAATTCTGTATTATATCATGTTAATGCTTCCTGATCTATGTTCTGTGAGGTCTCTCATATGTTAATTGGTATACTAAGGGAAAAAAAGGGGCTCTGAGTCTTAAAACGTGCAGCAAAACTATGTTAAACTAATTCAATATTTGGATTTGTGTTTTTTAAAATGGCAATAATTCTCAAAACTTTTATATATTAAAATAATTGACTGGCTGACTCAAGTCAGTGGTGTAGTTGGAGAGTGAGAATGAGTAAACTATGTAGGATTTCTAAAAAGAATTCTACTTATAGAATGCCTTTATTAATTTATTTTTTTCAAACCGGGCCTTATTATTAGCAATCAGAATACTTGTGTTCAAAATACTAGAATACAATATGGAGAAGACTGATACTGATTTTAAAAATGTACTCCTTAGTAAAGCTATAAGAGCATAAAATAGTTACCTAGCCCATATAATTTGGGATTGTTATGGCTTTTATTGCTTTAACTGAATTGTTCTTTGGTGCAATTTCATTGGTCTACACTCAAGGACACTACAGGCAACAGTCCTATAAAATGCATTGCTTTGTCTAATGTACGGATATTTCTGTGATATATAGATATTAGCAAGAGCATAAAACTTATGGCAGGGTGGGGGACTAGGGGAGGGATAGCATTCAGAGAAATACCTAATGTAGATGACTGGTTGATGGGTGCAGCAAACCACTATGGCACGTGTATACCTATGTAACAAACCTGCACATTCTGCACATGTGTCCCAGAACTTAAAGTATAATTTAAAAAAAGAAACTTATGGCAGATTGTATTTTCTAAAAAGGACCTCAATAATATTTCTCATTCCCACATGCTCTTAGCCAATGTGACCTTGTTAGTATTCCATTAAGAGATGAATCTATTTCTCCTTCCTCCTAAGTCTGGGTGGGCTTTGTGACTGACTGCTTTCACAAAAGTAAGTGATATGACTTCTGACATTAGGTAATAAGAAGGTTTGCAGTCTCTACTAGAACTTTTTGTAATGCTTGCTTTCAGGATGCTCCCACAAGGATCCCAGAATCTGTACTGTGTGAAACCCAAATAACATGGAGAGACCATAAATGGGTGTTTGGTGGGCAGCTCCTGTCAAGATTACAGTGGAAAGCCATGTCAGATCACTGTAGCCCCAGTTAATATCTGACCACAGCTGCATGAGAAACTCTGGGTGATAACTACCCTACTGAGGCAGTCAACCAACAGAAATGTGAGAAACGATATTGAATCACTGTTTTGAGGCATGATGAGGGAGTGGTTTGTTACACAGCAACAGATAACAGGACAGAACTTAAGTGAATAAAGCAATCATATTTTATTAAAGTTTTTACCTCTGTTGTATGACAGTACCCTTGTTTGTCCTTTGACTGTACTCTCTTGTTTTATATTCGTATTATCCAGTTTATATTTTATCCATCTTTGAAAAGCACCTTAAATTCATTTTGTAAGATCATCATATGTACACAATTCTTTATGTATGAAATTCACATCATGTCCAAGTCAAAAATATATATATTAATCCATTTACCTTTTCTGAGTCTCACAAACAAAATGGAAGGATACTAAGAAGTAATGTTACACTTCCGCTTTTGAGGAAATGGAGTTTTGGGGAGCAAGCAAGAGCTTCCTATTTGTTAGTGTTATTGGAGCAAGCAGAAAAATAATTTGACTATGTAGACTTATACAGCTTATTCTATCTATGAATGCAAATTCTGCTTGGAAAAAAATCACACAATACTAAATATGTCTTACACTTTAGTACACAGAAGAATAAAGAACTGTGTTTCTAATCTCTGAGGCATTCTTCATCAAAATAACGAGATTGGCAGATGAGGGTGGCAGATATAATGAAAATCTGAATTCTCAAATTAGCAAGTAATAAAATTCCGAGTTAATTTTTATCTCAAAAATTTGTAATATCTAGTTTACTAAATATGGAAGCTAGAAATTATCTTTATGTAACAACAAAGAAATCTGTTGTTCAGGTAACAATGCTGAACATTTAAATAGCATAAATAATAAGTAAAGCCAAATGCATTTTACAAACAAGTAATTGGTATTTATTAAAGAATATTTCTTCTTTTCTACTGGCAATTCCCTTATCAGTTTTTCTCAAGTATTAAAATAGCTCATTTGCCTTTTCCTTTAAAGATATCAGGATTGTGTTTTAAAGGAGCATACTTTCTGTCATCTTAAATTAGGCAAGAGCAAATAAAATGACTGGAAAATGTCCTGAACAAAGAATATATATATTCTTTATATATATATTTTTTATATATATATTCTTTATATATATATTTATATATATATATTCTTTATATATATTCTTTACATGTATATATTCTTTATATATATATAATACATTGAATATATATATACTGAAAAAGGTACCCAAATAATGCCACTTTAAATTTCTTCCTTATTTATGGTAGTACGTGGAAAGTTGAGAACACCAAAATGTCTTTGTTTATATGCACTATGTTTAAAGAGAAAATATTTTTTAGCTTCATGTAAATACTAATAATATTTATATTTAAATAAAAACATATTGATGAAAATTGTTTACAGTAAAACCACTTTAATTTTAACTGAAGGACATTAGCACCTGCAGGGGCAGAGTTTCTGTGTGTATAGAGAATGTGGGACCTGGGCTGCAACCGCACTCCAGAGAACACATTAACAAAGTCAAACATTTAAACTTCTCTCTGGCATACTTCCAGCTCCATATTAGAGGGCAATAAAACTTGAAATTGGAGTTTTTGGGTGGGGTGAAATGAGGGGTGGGAGAAACTAGATTGAGAGGTGATAGAAAATAAAGAAAGCACGTCTACAATTTGACTTTACTATGACTCACTTGTTTTTACTGTTTCCTTGCTTGTTGCAGAAATAACTTGCTGATAAATCAATAATGTGGAGATCTCACTTTGAACAAGATATTTATGTTTATTTTTTCTCAGTTTTCATCATTTTTACCAGTTAACTCCACCACGTACTGAGAACAATCACTAGTACCTGGTAAGTGCATGATCAGTAATTGTTCATCTGGGTTAGAATAACATTAGCTAATACTTAGATGCCATTTGCCATGTGCTCATCATTGTATTAATTATCTCCCATATATTAAGTGATTTAATTCTGAAAACAACATTATGTCATTGTTATCTCTATTTCCTAGATGATAAACTGTGGTCTAGGGTTGTAACTTGCCCAAGGTTATACAACTAACTCTGTTAGGAAGGGAAATCTAGCCAAGGTGGTCTGACTGCAGAATCTGAGCTTGCATCCACACCACTGTTACTGCCTCTCTGCCTCTTACAAGTTCTAAAATGTAAGAGGTGATTGTTTATTTACACACTCCTTTAGGAGAATCTGAGAAACTGATCTGCGTGGGAAGATAAAATTGGGGAGCATTTAGGTGGCTCTGCAGAGAAGTTGGCAGCACTTGAGGAACAAGAAACACTGTTGTTTTGAATAATTACATTCCTCACTTGGGTCATCTAAGGTCTTGCAGAAAAGCCTCCTGTATTAGATTGAGTGAAAGATGTAGCTGTCATGATTACCGTGTGGGTTGATGTGACAGAATAAATGACCTCACTGGCACAGTGCTGCTCTCCAGGAGCCAGGATGCACAGAAAAGCAGGGGAATTTTAGGGTAATTTGAGCGATACTTGCAGTGGTGGCAACACACGGCTGTTTCTTCACAGCAGGCAGCAGTAGCAGGGAGTCTTTTTTAGGGCTCTGTTCTTATCACCTAAAACTTCCAAAGCTTAACTGACTGCCAAGGTAATTAACCCCCCTGCATACTGAAGGTTCTTTTAGATCCACTTTCCAATACATTAAGGAAAAGAAAGAAAATAATCATTTTCAGGTTGAGTTGCCTGGCCCTTAGATGTTGATATATGGCAAATTGCAGCCTGATAGGGAAAAAAACCACATTTCTTAAGGACAATTTTGAAAGAAACCTATTATTTTTCCCCTTACTTTTGAGTGCATAAAATTGTAATATACTTTATAGACCTTATTATTTACATCGCCTCAAAATAGGGGGTTGGAATTAGAAACATAGTACATTGGCACCAAAAGAGATCCGTTGCAGCTAAACTAACCCTCTCATTTTATATTAATCGTAACTATCATACAAACCTGTGATGTGCAATGTCTGAATGAAATACCAGGTAAAATGTTCTGTACTTTCAGATTGCTTACCAATCTTAATGCTCGCTCAAGCCATCAATGTAGGGTAAATAATTCAAATCCTTTTCACTTAAATGAAAATGCTCAAGGAGCTTTGTGGATCTCAAATCCATAGTATGATTTTCACTGAATACTTACTAGAAACAACAAACAACCTTTACATCAATCAAAGGGTTATGATGGTTTGGCTCATCAACATGGGTCCACATTCATCTTAAGATAAAAAATAACATTAGCATTTGGTATTTTCAACAACAAAACCAAGCCGTATGGCATAGGGAACATTATTTCTGAAAGACAGTGAGCTCTTCCAATATATTATTGCATCAGTTCAGATTGTATATTAGCTGTGCAATTATGGTACATCCTCCGTACAAAATATTATTCAGCCATTAAATGAATTAATGGGCTATACTTGTTAATTTAATAAGTGAGGAAAGCAGGCAACATAGACACTTTTGTAATGTGATGTCATATTAATGTTCTCGATATGGTGATATGAATAGGAAGAACAATATGCAAGAATATATGCCAGTTGGTTAACATGAATTGCCTGGTTGAGAGTATGAGTAGGAATGGAGGATGGGAATAAATGTACAAGGAAAGGGTAGCGAAGCGGAGAGAAAAAGAATAAAAACACTTTAACTTAAAACTTATGCTATACACTTATTTCAAATCACAGATGCATGTAGAAAAGATATTAAAATCCCATGTTAAAAAAGTATGTCGGCTGGGCGTGGTAGCTCATGCCTGTAATCCCAACACTTTGGGAGGACGAGGCGGGCTGATCATGAGGTCAAGAGATTAAGACCATCTGGCCATCATGGAGAAACTCCATCTCTGCTAAAATTACAACAAATTAGCTGGGCATGGTGGTGCATGCCTGTAATCCTAGTTACTCAGGAGGCTGTGGTAAGAGAATCACTTGAACCCAGGAGGTGGAGACTGCAGTGAGCCGAAATCAGGCATTGCACTCCAGCCTGGGCGACAAGAGCAAAACTCGGTCTCAAAGAAAAAATAAAAAAGTATGTCATGTTTCCTCTAGCCTCAAGAGAACATAATTGTAAACTGGAATATTATCCTCACACTATAAAAATGTATAGTGGGGAATATACCCTACAGAGGCAGAAATCTTGGGTATGAATCCAGCCATTTTCAATCCTTATCTGAGTCTGAGCAAGTTTGTGAGAGCTCCTATAGGGGAGCAGCTATAGGGGAGCTGTAGCTTTGAGTTTGAAAACTAACTTCGCTATTTCCTACCTGTGTGACATTAGATACTTTTCATATTGAAAAGACAAGGAGGCCGGGCGCGGTGGCTCACGCCTGTAGGCCCAGCACTTTGGGAGGCCAAGGCAGGTGGATCACAAGTTCAGGAGATCGAGACCACGGTGAAACCCCGTCTCTACTAAAAATACAAAAAATTAGCAGGGTGTAGTGGTGGGCGCTTGTAGTCCCAGCTACTCAGGAGGCTGAGGCAGGAGAATGGCCTGAACCCGGGAGGCGGAGCTTACAGCGAGCCGAGATCGCGCCACTGCACTCCAGCCT